>NC_022020.1:10084292-10112065 GCF_000317375.1 Microtus ochrogaster
CTCTCTCTCTCTCTCTCTCTCTCTCTCTGTGTCTCACTTCCTCCCCACTACCTGTCTAATACACTCTTCCTAAATAAAACTCCATACTACACAAGCTCTCTTTGTGTGATATATTCTGTTTCCTGCCCACATTCCTCACCCACAATAGACCCACCAAGGTCCTCTTTTGTGCCATAATCTTTCACTACCAAATTCAGACTTCACTCATTGATACTGTGGATCAGGTTGTACATTCTTGAATAACCCCCAGTGAGTTCTTAAATGACTTAGAGATACGAGTGAACTCAGTTAGCAGGGATCTGCACTGAAGTGAAAGAAGAACAAGAGTGACTTAGAAGAAAACCTTCTGTTTTGTTGGGGGTTCACCCCAGCCACCTGGCATCCATATAGCCAACAAGTCCAGAATGTTTGGACAGAATCAACACCTCAGCCCCTAACATGCTTATCCAAAAAGAGTCTAGAATGTTATTTGGGTGCTTCACCCCAGCTCTCTGGCATTCATTTTGGAACGTTGGGTGGAAAACTCCATTTCAAGCCACCTCCCCTAGGAGTTGCTTCAATTCAAACTCCACCTCCAAGAAAGCCAACCAAACGGTGACCCCTCCCCAGAAAAGGTCAAGACCACTCACACAGGCAATTTAAACTGCCTCCCAGAGAATGAACATGTGGTCTCCCCCTTTCTCCTCCATGTTTTCCTGGGGGGGGGGGAGACACCCAGGAGGCCGCCTGGGAATGCTGGCATCCATTAAACCTGGGTTTTTTCTAATCCAGTCTGATTTGATCTAATTTGAATTATTGTATTGGTGGGTAGGTTTGTTGGTCCAGAAAAAACTTAACACCTTCTACTATTTTAAATATAATATTCATTCCACCTAAAAAAGACAATGAGTAAGGGAAACTGAGAAGCTACACATCACACACAGGCTCCTTGTCATGGTTGTGAATATCAGGAATGAGGATAAGTCTCAAGGTGGATAAAAACTAATGAGTTATCCTGTAAACTTTATGTAAGTAACATTTTGAATATATTCATCATTTATTATTTGGCCGAAGTATGTGATTGTATGTGAATATTGAAGTAAGAAAATGAATATTGACTATTGTGGATGTTTGAATACTGAAGACAAGGAAGCACTCATACTTACAGACAAATTACAAATTCATCAGAAACTCAGAACTGATTTTCTGAAAGTATCAGGGATATCTTGTTCTGGGTTTCTGAGACTGTAGCCATTGAAGGAAAGACATGTTGATTCTGTCTTAAAGAGTTTCAGAAAGAGGAAGAAAAGAGGAATTGGACATTCATTGCTTTTGAAAATCAGGTGGCATCGAACTGCTTGTGATATGATCCTGTAGAATTTCTTGTTGCATGACAGAAGCACCACTTTAGACAATCCATCCAATGATGTAGAGGGTTGGTTTGTTCACTGGGTCCTGGACCAATGAGCTTCCTCCTGGGTGTTGTTGAAACCTGTGTTCTTTTGAGTTCTGTGCTGTGAGTCCTGCAGTGCTCCAGTTTCTTTACTTACATGGAAGCCTGAGCTCATGGTCTTAACAAGAATAAAACTGCACCCAAAGCCTGGTGTGGATGTGAGCTCCCACGCTCTACATTTGCGCTCAGAGAAAGCTTCACAGACTCTCTCCACTCTCTCCAGACGCCTACCTAATGATTGATGGGTCAGAGACAGCTGAAAGCACAGAACCAGAGCTTATAAAATTGGGTGCATCAGAGATACCTACTATAACTTAGATTAAGTACAATGCTTTATTACCTACAATTCAAAATTTCACCAAAACATCAACTTTATAAGATTTGCTTAACCATTAAAGAACTTAAGTAGTAGAAATTACTAAATTAGGTAGCTATGGGGAGGAGGACCAGCCTCAGTACTCCCTCGGGGCTCAGAATTAGAAGTCTGTGGCAGACAAGGATCTGAGGGTAAAAAATTTACTCAAATATGTTACCCCTGCCTGTTTTTAGTTTTCATGTAAGGAGGAAAAGTGAAGTGAAGTGGGATGCTGAAGAGAGGAAGAATAAGGAAAAGAAGAAAGAGAAGAAAGAAGAGTAAGAAAAAGTAGAAGAAGTAGCAAGGAGAAGAGGAGTAAGGGCTGTTCTTCATGAGGTTTCTAGGTTTTACAGACCTAGGTGGAAAATTCCATAGGCAAGGAAAATGATAATATGCATATCAAAATCACAAAGAGGGCAGGTAAAATATGACAAAGCAAAGTGATACTCCAGAACAGGTGGCCCAACCCAGGAAAGAGCCAGCATTCATGGGGAAATACCTACCATTAGATAAAGTTACCAAACTGTTAGATAAAGTTACTAAACTTCCCTGAATCCTGGATTCACCCATTCTCCTTATCTAATCTCTTTTATAATAACCAGCTTCGTGGACTCCCAGTTTTGTTTGTTAGCAAAGGTGGTGCATGTTGTGTTCATGATCAGTGCCTGTCTTCTATAGAAATTTCCATGTGGTCTATTATCAGATAATGTTTTGGAACTGACTCTATATAAATTTGACTGCTAGGAAAAAGAGTGGATGAATTTGCTCTGTGGTATGGGGGAGTGGATCAAGGTCACTCCGTTGCCCAAGCAGAGGTTACACTGCTGAAGTGTTCTGGGAATGAATCTCATTTTGAAGGGAAGAATCATGGCTTCACAAGGTTTCCACAGATGTGACAGCAACTTTTCCAAAAGCCAAGTGCTCCTGCAGCTCGTTAAAATGGGTTGTTCCACATGGGCATGGATGCATACACTTTTGTGGATCTGCCCATTGATCTGTCAGCTGTGCATTCACTGTATAATCTTGTGGGAAGCTTTCCAATAAAAACTATAGATTTAAAAAATACTTCAAGAGGAAGATTGCCATCAAAGAGGCTCTTCATAGAGTTTGTTAGCCATTTGGGCAAGAAACTGCTCTTGCCTGGATTGCTTGTTGCTATGCTGTATAAACTGGACTTACAGGACCCACAGAGAAATGACTGTTGAACTTGTCTAAAGGTGAGATGGTCCTTCATGGTTCCTTCTTCATGAAAGAGTCTGCTAGACATTCTGTAGGACATATATATTGACCTTAAATTTTTATCAATAAACCAAGATCAACACCATTGTAAAGTGTTCATCTCTATATCATATTCCCCTTTAAATGTAAACAATCATTTATATACAATCATTTAGGGAATTTGGGTATAGTTCTCTCCAAACTGCTTCCTGATTTTTGTTGGGCAAAGTAATTTTTGGGGGTGCTTATAGCAACATTTTGGAGGTCCACCAAACCACACTAGTCTAGAATTAATCGACATGTTCTATCTTCTGTGGAAACAAAAGAAGAACCTCTATTTCAAAACAACATATCCTCAGACCAAAATTTCAAAGAAAAGATACCTTTATGTTGGTTTAACTTAGCAGTCTATACAATGAAATGTCTCTCTGTACTTACCTCCTTCTTAGGCAAAAAAAAAAAAAAAAGAAACACAATATTATACTCTCTGTGTATATTCCATCTTTGTGCGAGTTATTTGCTTTCACTCTATTACTTAGTAATATTTATTTCATTATCTTTACTCCTTTAATTCATAACTGTCTGTACCCCGTGTCTTTGAAGACTACCTTTTTTAAAAAAAATATTACTTCTTTTTATCACTGTCTATATTCTTTTTTCTTTTCTCTCCCAAGCCTACGTACATTTATCCAACACGGTGACCCATTTAGAGTTGTTTTTTTTTTAAATCTGTATCTGTCTTTATTGTGTTTCTGTAATTATTTTCTGACCAGAAGCACTTCTTAAAATACTCAGCTGTGGTATGACTAGTACTGAGGCTGCTATGCCTTTTGGCTCTGCCCAGTCCAACATGGTAAGGGGAGGTCTTTTTAGTGCAAGCCATGTTCACAGTCCCATTTTCAGACACACAGTGGGTCTATGTGGCCATTAATCAAGTTATAACACTCTGCTCACAAAACCCATTAAAATGCTCTGTAGCCAGACCTCTCAAAAGAGTCAGAGCCATTTGTGCTGGCGAACCAAGAAGCTGCCATTTAGATAAATAAAGAAGCCATGCAGTTTTTATTGTACCTCTCTTAAGGCCCTTACTCCCGGAAAGCCTATCCAGGAAAAAAATTATGGCTACCAAAAACCATGCTTAACTCTGTTCTTTTATGCCTAGAATTCTTTTTTAAAGATTTTTCAGGTTTTTATGTGGCTATAGTCAACCACATTGGGAGCCAGTTTGTTGTTGGAGGCTGCTTGTGTATTCCCAGCTGCAAAAACTTTCAAAATAACCACACAGAAACTGTATCTATTAAATCACGGCTTGGTCAATTACTTAAACATATTGCCACGTAGCCCTTACATCTATAATTAACCCATCTCTATTATTTTATATTTTATCATGAAGCTCTTGACCTACTGGCAAGGTTTCAGTGTGTCTGTCTCGGCAGTAGCTTCATGACTTCTCTCTGACTCCACCTCCTGACTCCACCTCCTATCTCCCAACATTTTTCCATGCCCAACTAAATTTTACCTTGCTATAGACCAAGGTAGTTTCTTTATTCATTAACCAATAAAAGCAACACATAAACAGGACCTCCCATACCAGAGAAGCATAGCATTTACATGAATGGAGATTGTTCTTTAGAAGATATGAAAAGAAAATTAGAGAATACATGCTGCTTTCTAAATACAGATGTTTAATTTTAATAATACTTTTCCATAAGAAAAATTTCAAGTTTTTATTTATCCTTAGTCACCATAGAGATACCAAAGTCTTTGTTGAAGTTTTGTGCTTAATATTAACGATGATAGTTTCCCCTAACACACTCTAGAACTGGACAGGAATATTTAATCCCTGATTTCAACAATCAGATATAATGATTCAATTTTTTTTAAAAAAAGTTAAGAAAGCTATTAAGTCAAAGGTACTTGGGGACTTGGGTAGAAAATTACACCACAGAGTTCTATTGAAAACAGGACAGCCATCTCCAGCAGTGAATCTCAGCAAAGCCCCAGAGAGACTCTCACTGTCATTCTAAAGAGTTGCTCAATCTTCTCCATCTTTGCAAACACTCAAGTGAAGGGTTGTGGTGATGGATTGGAAGATTCTCTTCACAATTTTACAATTGCTGTTAGTTGGATATTCTAGGAATAGAAAACATTTAACTTGTTTGTGGAGATCATCCACAGCATCCCACATGTGTTGAGTCTGCATGACACGAGAGCTTTTCTTGTATTGATGAAAATCTGGAGTCTATAAATATGAGAGATGGAGTCATAAACATGGACACCTACATACATTGAAAGTATTTACATTTTTTATGATACTGGAGAGACCCACTTGCAGGCTACCCCTCTTCATGTATTTTTCTGGGGATAACATTAATAAAAAAAAAAAGAAAGAAAAGCATGGTTTCTGACGCTTGTGAAAAAACATAGTCTGTTTTTTTTTCACTCACCTTCTCTCTCTCTTCTTATCTTTCTTTCCAGTTATGATTTGAAAATATATCTTTGCTTTCAAGCCTTAGGCAAAAGGAACAAAAGAATGAAAGTGTGTAGTACATAATGAAGAGGCAGAAAGAAGCAAGAGCAGGAAAAACAGAAAGCAAAATGCTGAATACCTTTTGGATATTCTGGCCACTTCTGTGTCTGCAGTCTCCTTAATTTCTAACTTCATAGTGTACTTAGTTAACCCAAGTCCTTTGGTCGTGTACATTGTAATGAAGGTGAACATGGATCTGAATGAAGGACAATTTCTTATCTGTTGATTTTTCAAGTCTTCTATCCCCTCTGACAGGGTGTGTGTGAAGTTTTTCCTGGTACAATTTTTGAGTAGAATAGCCATCCAATCTTTCAAGGTATTGATAACATATAATATATGAAACAGATTTAGATCAGATTTGACAATATCCCTGCACTGGAAACATGTATTTTTTAATCCGTACATTGAATGTCCTCTCCATTTGATTAGATGATTTGTACAGATGCCTATCAAGTGAGAACACATGCGTTTCCTTTCATATGACAATAACATTTTTTTCTCTAAAGCTAACAAGTGTAAATTTAAGTTAATTGTATGCAATGGTTTTTCCTGCAGTATTGGCCCAAGATTTCTTTCAATAAGACCATTAGAACAAAAATTATAAAAACTTAATCTTCTCAAACAGACATAAAATTCAATTATGTTGAAAGCTGTAACTGGAAACATTAAAGTGAAATTGTTATATTGCACCCTTGATAATTTCTGAATAAAACCATTTTATCTTATAGGTTACATTTTTAAGTTTTTAATTACTAAATAATTTTAAGGGTAGACACTGTTTATTTTATAGAACAAAATTAGAAAAGACCATATGTTGTCCAAAGGGTTTAAATATGAAACACATACAGTAAACTACTATTAATGCAGAATGCCTGTTAGACAAAGAATAAATGCTTTTATCTATGGAGAACCAAAGAGCCTCTATTGAGAAAGAATCTAAGCAAGCCTAGTATTAAAGATAGGCCTTAAATCTACTCATTTCCAGGAAAATGTGGAATACAAGAGAATAAAATCTAGATACTAACATGTGCCATAAAGCTAAGTGTGATTCCAGAACAATAGTGATAACACTTAGATGATGCCATCATCAACACTGCCAGCAAGCAACCAGGAGGTTTTTACTAGAAAGTCTATAGAATCCCAGAAGACATAGTGTTTAACAAAATAAAACAAAACAATTATGGATGGATTTCTCTTATTCAAGAAATGGATAGGGTAATTTTCACATATCTTTAAGAACTTAAAAGAAACAGTAGTATTTAATCTAAAGAAAGGAATTGCCATTTGTTTTTATTCCTTTGAAACAAGAGGTAGCTAAGCAATAAAATCTCTAGTGGATTACCCTAACAAAGCTATCTTGAAATGTGTGTGAAGATTACTCTTTTCCATTAAACTTTGAAATGCAATTCAGAAAGATTGTGCTTTTCCATAAGAATGATATAAAATCCCTAAATGAAACCTATGGAACTGCAGGAAAAATATCAGCATCTTGAAATGTGTGTGAACATTCCTTTTTTCCATTAAACTTTGAAATGCAATTCAGAAAGATTGTGCTTTGCCATAAGAATGATATAAAATCCCTAAATGAAACCCATGGAACTGCAGAAAAAATATCAGCATGTACCTTTTGCCACAGGTAAAGAATGAAAGTGTGTTTTTAAATAATTATCCTACTCCTTCAAAATAAGACACTGGTTGGAATAAATATAATTTTTAGTTATTTAATAATAACACTCTTCTTTTTCTCCAACTCTGCATCCTCTACCTTTCTGTCTCTGATGTATGTTTGTATGTCTACTGTACATAGCTGTGCATAGTTGTGTACAGACCTGCTCAAGAATGTTGAAGATAAGAAAGGAAGTAAGGAGTTTTTCTCAACTACTCCCCACCTTGGTGAGACTTGAGCTGCCTGGTAACAGCAAGCCACAGTAATCCTTTGGCTTTGTTACTTTATATCTCTAGGTTTAAACCTATGTAGATTTTAACTACTAAGAGGTACTGAGCATCCAATTCAAAATCCCCAAACTTCTACAACAAGCTCTCTTAGGAGCTGAGACATCTCCCAGCCCACATTTGCATTCTTTCTCTATATCTGATAATGTCACTCATCTTGTCAAATTCTGAGCTAGTGCTGAAAACAAGGAAAAATCCTGAGCCAAAGATGAACTGCAAGAGAAAAGAAGATGTGTACAAAAGAGAAGAAGGAAATGTGTTCAATTTGTAAAATATTACTAAACCAGAAATTTGAGTGCAAAGTCTACCCATTAGTAACTTCATTATTTTTGCATTTGCATCCACACAAAAACAATGACATATGATGCTATTTAAATTTGTAAATGCATTTAAAAATGTGTTCTCAGCAGCCACTAAGCTGTAACAATGAATGTGACTAAAGAGAGTTCAGATAGAAAGAGCTCACATTACACAGTTGTGCATTGTCACATAAAACCAAGAAGTCATTCTTTAAAGGAAAAGAAAGAATCTGTTCCCATTGCTTAGCATAAAATATGCATGTGCTTGTCAAGTTCCTAGGATATAGAGCACAGATATAGGAATTCCAAGCTCTAATCTGCTTTCCAATCTAATACATTCTACTACTAAGTATCTCTTGGGCCCTCTAACAATGGTCTCTCATACCATTATGGTCTCTCACTCCAGGTGTAATTTGGCACTTACATCACTTAATTTTTCCAACTAAGGCTACTTGTTTGCTTACATACAAAATATATTCTCTGAGTATACATTTTATACCCAATGTCACTATCAGTGCACTTTGTTTAACATGGCCATCACATGGCATATCCTTAAAAGATACTACTTAAGCTGTAGGCAGAAAACAAAGATTATATTCCAAGCTTTCTTTAGATTAAAGACACTGTATCTTCATCAGATATTCCAGTTCTAGATTACTAAATCCATGGACTTAAAGATTTGAATTTAGTGTTTGTCATATCAACAGCTCCTAAATGGAGACGTTGCATGTATACACTGCATAGAGATGAGAGGTGGCAGAACAGAGCAAAGGACATGACATGCTAGTATTTTCCAGGCTAAATTAATATAGCAACTAGAAAGGAAAACACTGTATATGGAACGTTTCAAATGACGTTTAAAGGCAGAATGAAGATAATATTCAAACTAACTGTAATTTTTTAGGTACAATATCAGAGGAGACAGTACAGCAGTAAGTGCAGTTAAGTCATTTTGAACACAGAAGAAAATTTGGTTGGAGGCTTCACCCCAGTCCCTAACATCCCTATATCCAAAGAGTCTAAAATGTTTTGGTGGAACTTTCCATCTTAAGCTCCTCCCTTGGAAGTTGCCTCCGACCAGACTCCACCTCTGAGAAAGCCTGTCAATGGTGACACCTCTCCAGAGAGGGGCAAGACCACTTTCATAGGCTACTTAAATTGCCCCCCCACCCCCAGAGAACAAATACATGGTCTTCTTGGTCTTCTTTTCCCTGTCCATGGTTTCTTTGGTCTCTATCTCTGGGGGGACCTGGAAGGCCACCCAGGAGTGCTGGAATCCATTAAACCTTGGTTGTTTTTTTTTTTTCTAACTTGGTTTGATTTGGTCTGATTTGGATTATTGTGTTAGCAGAGAGGTTTATCAGGCCATAAAAAACTTTTATCTGAAGGTGTCACCAAAGGGGCTGTGTTTCCCTACTGGCCCAGGGCAGCATGTTGGAAAACACTTTCTTTCCCATA
The DNA here is from genome assembly GCF_000317375.1 of Microtus ochrogaster. Classification (NCBI taxonomy): domain Eukaryota; kingdom Metazoa; phylum Chordata; class Mammalia; order Rodentia; family Cricetidae; genus Microtus; species Microtus ochrogaster. The sequence goes on from NC_022020.1 coordinate 10,093,538, forward strand.
CCTTCTCTCCACCAGGCTGAGATCAGCTTCGACTGGGTGAGTCTCCATTTTCAAATCGCTGCCGTTAGGACGCAGGGCCCATACATTTGTGAGGCTGTCTGTTGAAGTCAAGGGCCCATGCCAGTCACCTAATCTGACAAGGAGGGGCAAGACAGCCCTTGTCCTTATGGTGTTCCTTCGGGTAGGCGATGTCCTTCTAAGGAATACCCCACATCTCCCTGTTTTTGACCATCATGGTGGATGCACTGTGCTATGTTTTGAGCCCTGAATCTTGGCATAGACTTGTAAGATGGGTGTCTGCAATTCGAAGCCAGATACTCTAATGCCCTTGGGCTGACTTTCACACTTTCTCTTTAAATTGGGGCTATCTGATACTGTACATCCCTTAACAGATAACATAAAACAAACAAACCCCCCTATGTCCTTTGTTTCTGGATGTTGTGTTCCTGCTCTGCCTCCCTATCCACCCTCCCCACTTCTCTCTGTTTGTTCTCTACAATGGGCCCATTTTCCCCCTGTCCTTCCACTCTAAAACTGCATAAGCATTTCATCCTTTTGCTTCTATTTTCTCTTACAGTGTCTGCTAATCTGGTCCTTAATGGGACCATCTGTGTGCTTCTCTGGCTTCTGCCACCTACACCAGGAGTTTAAGTTGGTCAGCTAACACAGGTCCTAAAAAAGTTTTGTCTGTTTGTTAAAATAATGTGGCCACACTATGATTATTTTTATGTCTATGTGTGTATGTGTGTTTGTTTCCATAGTATGCTTATTTTATGTCTGTGTGTATATTTGTGCTTGCTTTAAAATCTGTAAAACTTATAACTCCAGATTACAACAGCTCTAAAAAATACTAATATGTATGTAGCTGCCTTTTAACCTCAGCATCATCTTTAGTAAGAGTACCCACGTGTGCTGAACCTACCAAGGAGACATTTGGCCTCCAATATTCTTCGACTTATTAAATATATTCCTTTTAATCTTCTTACATTTACTAGCATTGGCAACCTGTAACTAAATGTAACCATTTAACCATTAGGTAAAATGGTGTAGGAGGGTCTTCTATCTATGTGTCACTTTCAATGGTTAAGTAAAGAGACTGGCTTGGCCTTTTAATAGGGCAGAAAATTAGGTGGGCAGAGTAGATAGAACAGAATTCGGGGAGGAAGAAAGCAGAGACAGGCAGATGCCATGGCTCTCCTCCATGAGAGGAGACTCATGCTGGTAAGCTACAGTCAAGTGGAAATACACATTAATGGAGATGGATTAAACTAATATGTGAGAGTGAGCCAAGAAGGGGCTGGAGATAATGGGCCAGGCAGTATTTAAATGAATACAATTTTTATTTTATTATTTAGGGGTTTAAGCTAGCCAGGCAGTGGGATGCAGTCCACCACTCATTATACAACAGTAAAATATATGCCTAAATTTAACTTATATGTCTAATTTAAATATACCTAACAGGTAATGATACCCTAATTCTCAAGTGCCTTGACAGATCTGCGAGCATGGTATTTAACAAAAGAGCTTCTAACACAGAGACATGCCATCTCCTGCAGTATCTTATAGCTCCTCCAAGAAGATGCATGGTTACCTTCTACCTGGAGGCTTGCCTTTGGATATAACAAAGCCACCCACACAGCAAAAACAGCCTTTTACCTCATCAGCTTTCTGGACATTACACCAGGTAATGGATCATCTCATCCTGACAAGACAGGTAGACTAAATCTTCCCCCTCACACACACACAGGAAAATCTTCAAGCCTCCAGGACTCAGCAGCTAATAGTAAGTACTGCTTCTAAAACTAGTGTTTGCTGAAGACTATGGAGAGACTTGGTATTGCCTGTGTAGTTAAAAATGCTATCTCCTATGGGTTAATTCTAGATGTAAGAGCTAACTAGAAATATGCTTAAATAACTGGCCAAGCAGTGGTTTAGTTAATACAGTTTCTGTGTGGTTATTTTGGGATTCTGGGCAGCCAGGAAATGAACAAGCAGAAGACGGCCAGGAAGAAACTAGCAGCCTCCTTTCTACACTTACCCATACATACCATACACAGAAACACACAAACACACAGACACACAGAGACACATACAAAATAGTAAGAAGAAATGATTTATTGAATAATAATTTTCAGTTATATTATCTTTAGTATTATATTTTTATTAAGTGTGTATTTGGATATGTGCATAGGAACAGTGATGGTCAGAAGATCACTTAGGGGAATTGTTTCAGTCCTTCTAGGATGTGGGTCTCAGGGATCAAACTCAGGTCCTCAGGCTTTTCAGCAAGTGCCTTTACCTGCTGCACCACAGGAATTTTCCATAGGAAGTCTTTCAAACAATTTGGAAATAGATCACGTACATACATGAAGAACTTTGTGTGTAATTATGTAAGTTAAGAAGTAGATTAATATTCAATTTCATTTTTCAAACTCAAAATTTTGAGAATAATCTTTCGAGAAGAGATAAAAGTATATTGTGGTAGATCATTTTAGTGAGTCTGTCATAGAGACAGATAACGCTGCATCAGCTATGAAATGTTGTCTTTTTTGTTTGTTTGTTTATTAAAGATTTCTGTCTCTTCCCCGCCACCGCCTCCCATTTCTCTCCCCCTCCCCAAATCAACTCCCCCTCTCTCATCAGCCTGAAGAGGAGTCAGGGTTCCCTGCCCTTTGGGGAGTCCAAGGACCTCCCATCTCCTTCCAGGTCTAGTAAGGTGAACATCCAAACAGCCTAGGCTCCCACAAAGCCAGTACGTGCAGTAGGATCAAAACCAGTGTCATTGTTCTTGACTTCTCAGCAGTCCTCATTGTTAAGATTTTTGATAAGTGATGGGGCTTTAAGTCTTAAAACTTGTTAAGTTGATATGAACCTGTTTTTTTTCCAGTGATTCACTATGAGCTACAAGGAAGGAAAATAATTACTGGACTCTTTGAATGCTTTTTTTTTTTGCCATCCTATCTTTAGACAAGGCTTTAATAAAAAAAAAATGGGCAAGGGGAGTCTATAAGATGCAATGGTAGCTAGTGTTAAATATCCATTTACATTTCTTCCTATACAATTCTCACATAAATTCATATGTCTCCAGTCCTTCTTCCTCCACAAGCAGCTATTTTTCTAGCATGAAATGAGTGTTGTTGCCAGCTCTTTTGACTCCTGGGTTAAATGTTTTAAAGTGAATAGTTAAGTAATCATCCTGATGAGATAACTTAGCCAAGAAAAGAGAAAATTCTGAAAATAATAGACAAGTTAATGCTATATCAGAAGAAGTTAACACATCCCTAGAACAGTCAATAGCCAGCTTTACATCAGCCACACCTGTGAGTCTCCTAAAATTCATCATATACATTGTTCAAATCAATGTGAACAAGATTCTTATTGTAGTCTCACAAACTTCCTAATTGAATGTTTGATAAATGTTTGGGGACAACAATTGCCATGGAAGCAAAATTGTCATTTTAAATTGTAACTCAGAAGAACATAGTTTTACTGGGCACTGTAAGCATTGCAATGTTTTCCAGGAATAACTCAATACCTCTCAACCACAGTGCAGATGAGAGATATTTTTCTACTACTACTGATTTTGGATAAGGAGCTTTTTTGACCAGAGATTTGTTTTGAAGAGATATAATTCTCTCTGCTCTCCTAGGCTTCTGAAGTTGCTAGATTTTTGTGACCAAGAAAATGACAGACATAAGCATAGAGCCTAATGACAAGAACTCAACATACTGCAATCCAGCACTTATACACTATTTCTCACTAAGATGAAAGAAATAAGCTTAGAATTATCACAGAATGAGTTGCAAGGTTTTATAAGAATCATCAGTGTCAATCAACAGTTGAGAAATGGTGAACTATAATATCACAAAACTAACAGGAAATGGTGGATATCACACTGATACCTACATTAAATATTGGAGACATTTGGGAAAGTAACTTGTAGCTGAGTTCTTCCTTTATCCTTCCAACTAGCTCCCAAATAATATAATATTGAGACTATAGCTTGTTCTTGTCAAACTACCCCTTATAAATTAATTTAAGATTTTCTATTACTCTACATTTTGCCATGGGGCTTTTTGCCTTCCTTTCACTCAGAGCCTAGACTCCTTCTACTTAATCTCTGTGCCCAGGACTCCCATATATAACTCCTTCCTAGCTATTGGCCATTACCTTTTCATTAGACTAATCTGGTGCCTTAGGCAGACAAGGTAAACAAATACAACACATCTTTAAATAGTTAATCTAATATTCCACAACAGTTACTAGCTGGATTTTAGTGATATCTGAAAATGCTTTTATTATTTTCAGTTCTTGAAAAACACACATGTCACCAATAACAATGAAGTAACTTTTTAACACAGACTCCACATTCATCAGGATAATTAACAATATAGTTTCTTCTGAAGAGAATAGACAATATTAGGAGATGATACTGGACAAAGTTGGGACTTCGGGAAAATCCTGTAAACTGGATACTGCTATACTTCATGACATTTAAAAATATGGTTATTAAATAGCATATAGTTAATGCTATTTTACCCTCTCTAAAATAGTGAAGAACATAATGTGGAAATAAATATAAGTATAAAGTCAAGAATGGAAGAATGCTATTACTTATTGTAGCCACAATAGGCAAACCTAGTTTTAATAAACTTTAGAATGTCACTGATTCACTGATGTGAGAAAGTTGTAGAGAGGAGTGAGGTGAACAAAGTAGTAGGAAGGTGGGAAGCAAAAGGAGTAGTCACAAAAAGAACATACATGTTCAATTATTAAAAATATGTAAAATTGTTAACATTTAAAATGAAGCATTGCCAAAATACAATTGAAGGACAAGACACTCAGGTTCAAGAACATTGCTTACTCAACAGTTGATTTTTTACAGTGAGCCAACTCTGTAAGGAAAGACAGGATGATGAAATAAAATGTGTTGCAGCAGTATTTTAGACAATACGATAAACTCTGCTTGTTTGGTAATAGAGTCAGGTTTTGATTTCACAGAGCTTAAGAGGGAAGGAGGGAAACAGATACTTGGAATTTTGAGGACTCTTTTGTTTGTTACAGATTTACCCTCTATCAGAAATTGGAAAGAAATGTATATTGTTTTATATAATTTTAATGTGGAACTGCTATTGCTTTGTAGTTTGGTAAACAAGATATATTTTTGTGTCTGGCATTACATATTTTAATATATGTAATTTTTAATATAACAAAACTATGCTAAACATAATTTCCTTAATGGAATAAAATGGGTTTAAAAATTGTCAATGTGTCACATGACTCACTTCCTATATATAACTAATGTGATAATTAACAAAAGAGGTCTCAGAAAATCTCTTTATTTCTATTTTCTTTCCAATTTCATTTCTACTTTGAATTAGCTAGTATATGAAAATTCATATTATACTCCCAATTATCTTTTAGATTTTTGTCAATGCTCTTATTTTCTTTAGATAATATAAAAATAAATGAATTATAAAAATAATTATAACTGCAACTTATTTAAAATACTTTTCATAGCTTTCTGAAGAAAGTCTAATACAAACCTAAAATTAGTGCTGTGGAAACACATTCTGCTCCTTCAGCCAGTGTCTTTAAAATACCAGCCCACTTGGGCATAGTCTCTGATACTCTAAAAGCAACTGTAAAGCATGTGCTCCCTCTCTTGCTTCTGGCTCCTGCTTCTGGCTACTAGACTCTGTTCCTTTTCGCACTGAGGACTGTAATCTAGGACAGTGATCTGTAAGTTTTCCCTTAAATAAATAACCCTTTATTATTCATAATTTTAAAACTGATGTGGCATTATTTTGTGACTTCTATCATCAAGATATTTATACATTGTTTACATTTTGAGGTCATTATCCTCATTTGTTGCACATTTGTTTACATATTATTTAATATTCTGACATAAAGTTTTAGCCTTTAAGTTATACAAGCATTAAATATTATAGGTCAATAGGTGTTCATATTTGTTGTACATACAGTCAGATCAGTTAGGTTCTTTAGATACAAAGAAATTGCGTTTTGTCTAGATAGATGATTTTCAACCATTTCAAAGATCTGTAGAGCATGACATTTAAATAACTTAGGGTTCTGTTGACATGAGACATGATTGCTCCTGACAGCATCAGTCTATTCCTGAGAGAATGTTGAGCACCAAAGACATTCCACTCAGAGTTTGTTTTCTTCTGGGCACCACTGGCCTTTGAACAAGAAACTGTCCATACCTCAACCACTGACAAAGCACATGGTATTCAAAAATAGATAAGCAGAACACAAAAAATAAAGGCTGTCAAATCTAGCCAGGACAGGGTAAGATGGTCTGGATAATTTCCTGCCTCTAAAATTGGTCTGTCAGTTAGGCTAGGCATTAGCCAAAGTTGATTGCTTCAATGTTGCAAATGAGACTCAGGTAGCTAATTTTCTCTATTGTATGTTGCTCACTTTGGAAGCTGTTTGATTGTACTTCCTGCCTGCTCCAGTAATATTATCTCCCTTCTCAGGCCTTCAGTGGGGTTGAAGATTAGATAGTTATAGTTACTATATTCTTATGACGTAGCCAAGCCATTTCCTAACAAGACTTAGACTCCTTAGGATAGCATGTTTATTAAAATATTTAGCATACGTTCCTTGCTTAATATTGTTTATGTTGGTTGTAATTCTAATTATACTTGCTATCTGTTTCTAGTGTATATAGTTTTGTATTGGATTTAGAACTCTCTTATTTAAACAAAAGGGGGAAGTGCTGTGGGAGTACATTCCACTCCTTCAGCCAATGCTTTTAAGATATGAGCCCAATTGGGCATGGTCTCTGATACTGTAAAATCAGCTGTAAAGCATGCCCTCCCTCTCTTGCTTCCAGGTTCTGGTTCTGGCTGTTAGACTCTGTTCCTGTTCTCAGGGAACTGCTATCTAGGACAGTGATCTGTAAGTTTTTCCTTAAATAAATAACCCTTTATTATTCATAATTCTAAACTGGTATGGGATTATTTTGTTACTTCCATAATCAAATTAGCATATTGAAGATCTTACAAGAAAAACATAATAGAAATGAAATGGTACATTCTACTTTATAGAACTCATTGTCAAAGTAATGACCTGCAAATATAGCTTATTATCCTTACTTTCTTACTTTTTGTGTTCAAATGACAAAATATACCAAAACCAATCTTCTAAGAAGTTGAATTTATTATAAAAGTTTTCAGATTCTATGCTATATTATTTCATGTACTGTGAACACATTAATCATCATGTCAGGGATTAATGATGCATATAACACAAGATCCAAAAGAAAGGTACGACTCAGACAGAGCTGAAAAACAAGACTGGAAGGTGAAATGCAGAGAATCAACGAGGCAAACAAGTAGTAAGTACTGGAGTTTACATAATTCCTGAAGCAAAATACTGACCTTCCTCTAGTCTAGACAAAAATTATTCATCAACTTTTTTCTAATAATTAGAGCAATGAAGCACTTTAGAGACTATAGTCATATGTTAGTTAAGCAAAATATTCTTTGATTGTACAGTATGCTAAGCTAATTATACAATGTGATATGAGCCAGGATCTTAACACCAAGTAGCATTGCCTGGTGTTACTCTATCAAAGCTAGTAATAATAGCTATCATTGTCATCATCATCATTGTTGTTGTAGTAGTGGTAACAACAATAGCTGTAGTAGTAGTAGTAGTAGTAGTAGTAGTAGTAGTAGTAGTAATAGTAATCTGTTTTCACCCACACAATAGAGAAATATAGATGCTAGTGAAGCTAGCACCTGTGCTGCCAAGGATGGAAAACATGGGCAACCAAGTTTGAACAAGACATTCCAAGGAAGAAGAGCTGTGACCTTAGATTACCTCAAAAATAAACAACAAAAGCCTTACTTTAAAGTTCACAGATACTTCTTCCACCTTATTTTAAAGATATATTTATATCTGCATATTGTCTCCTCTAAGGAGGATGAGAATCTGTGAAATCCTTCCAAACTTATGTGGTTTAATCCACCTAAACCCCCTGAAAGGTCGTCATGAACACCCCTCAAAAATTACTTCACTCAATAAACAGTAGGAAGGAGTTTGGAAAGGACTATTTACATATTTCCAAATATTGTTTGTAAACATTTCTTTACATTTACAGGGGGATATGCTATAGAGATTTGCATTGGTATGGATGTTGGTTTGTTGATACAAATTTAAGGTAAATTTTGTTATATATATGTGCGTGTGTGTCTGTGTATGCTCTTGATTAAGGTATTATATTTGTGAAGTTCATTTAAAAATGTAATATATAACTAAGAAATATAGGTTAATAGATAATTATCTATAATAGTGAAGTTTGTAGTCATGTTAGGTTTTCTAAATATATAGAGATATATTTCAATTAGATAAGTGTTCTTCAGATTTTTCAGAGACGTACAGAGTATGGCATTTAAGATGTTTTAAGACGTTAGGACTTTTCATGACAATGAGATACATCTGCTGCTGGCAGCATTAATCCACTTCAAGAGGATCATGGGCACCAAAGAGGCTCCTCATAGAGTTTGTTAGCCAAGGCAACTACTCTTGCCTGGACTGCTTGATGTAATGATATGTGAACTGGATATGCAAGATCCACAGAAAAAATGACTGCTGAACTTGCCTCAAGGTGAGAGTGTCCTTCAGGATTCTTGTTTCATGAAAGAGTCTGCCAGATATTCTGCAGGACGCAAAAGAAAGTGACGGACTAACTGCCAATATAGGTGGAACTGTCTTTGAAATGTCCTATAGCCTGAAGATGGGTGCCCCAACAGTACAGAAGAACTTTGGGTGACTGTCCAGGCAGTGAGATGTCTCTGTCAATTCTAGAGTTTTGGAAGTAGCTTACAATGAACTTATTGTTTACTTTAGGTAATATAATATCCTTCTGGAGTCTTTGATGGAATTGAAGAGTTAATAGTTATAGTTTTACTAAGTTATGATAAAAGATAAAGTAGATACAAATATTCTAACTGTAATTCTTGTTTGATACCTGTTTTGTTAGTTGTAATTTTACTATGTTAAAATTAGAGTCCAATATTATGAAACTTTATGGGTTTTAGTTTGTTAAATGTACTACTGAGGTAAAATGGCAGTTTGAGTAAAATCTACATTAGAGATAGAAAAAGATAGATATGATGAAAAAAACATACTCATGGATGAAATACTAAAAGAAAATTAAAAATATATTAGCCAGGTTGGTGGTGCATGGCCTTAATCTTGCACTTGGAAAGCAGAGACATGTGTATATCTGTGAGTTCAAGACCAGCCTGCTCTACAGAGTGAATTCCAGGATAGCCAAGGACACTTAAGGCTAAACAGAAAATCCCTATCTAAAAAAAATCAAAACAAAAACAAAATCAAAACAACAACAAAAATATTTGAAGCTATAAATACATTGAGTCAAAAAGACTAAGAGCCCTTTAAGGTTTAGACTAAGAGCACATTTATGCATTTATATATTGTGTTAAACACAATATCCAGAGTAGATCAGCACATGCCACAAAGAACTGAGATAAAATGAGTATGACTTTGTCTGACTTGATGTGTATTTATGATCCATGGCTGAAAATCACAGTACACTGCTTGAAAACAAAACTCAGTAAGCCTAAATTGAGTTTATTTTCAACACTGACCTTGGTGATTTCTTTAACTAATTCTAGGGTTAGAATAACCACTGAACTAAAGGATGCATTTAGTGGAAAAGTAAACTGCTTTCCTTCTAAAGGCTACATGTTCAAACAGTGAATTTTAACTATAACTTGGTTTTATGGTCTATAAACAGTAATGGATTCATTAGTTCAAGTATATAAAATTCTATACACAATACACAATCATTGGTAAATATTTACATTTTAAAACTGAATAAAACTAATGTTTTGTAAGGCATTGCAATGAAAGTCTAGTTCAAAGAAGTGTTATTTTGTGTTGTTTTGGGTTTGTTTGGGAAAATGTTACCCAAGGCCAGCATTGAATTCACCATCTTTCTGTTGGTGCCTCCTATGTGCTAGGAGCAGAGGCATGAGGTACTCACACCAGGCTTGACAAACTAAAGTCTATTGGGCTCCTTCTATAACAGGCATATGCATTTGATTATTCACTAATCATTACTACACACAGGAATGAAATTCTAATTTTCATTTTAGGCTATGTTTTCCACAATATAATCTGAAATTCTTGCTGAAGATATACATGCACTTCAAAATTCTAAAATAGTCATATATGTTGTGATTTTAAAACAAAGAATGTGCTTTTTATATTTTCTTAGTAATAACTAGGGGAAAATTGAGAGTTGCATATGTAATAAAATGGCATAGAAAATTGATTAAACATACACCATTATTTTTAAAATGTACATTTTGTCATAAGCTATTTTGTTTAATCATTTTAGAACAAAAATTTACATAAATTTTGGTCTTAAATGTTCATAGTCAGTAATAGTTGTCTTGAGGCAATTATATACTGAACAATGTTTTATTTGTTTTGTTGTTGTTGTTGTTAATGTGATAAACACCTTCAATGGGAAACAGAAAGGGGAAGGGGTCACTTGACTTACTATGGCAGGTCTTTCAGTTCATGGCTACTTCACTTGATGTCTGTGACCCCATATGTGTTCCTGATAGAGGATGTGCAGTCGATCAATCTGCTTATTTCATGGCTTCCATGACCACCTCCTAGGCACATCACCTCATATCTATCTATTCATTGCAGGTACATTACTGTTTCACCAACCAGTTAGTCCTCTCAAGACCTATCCAACTCTGAGGAATGAAAACAGCTGATATCCCAGCTAAACCCTAAAAGAAGACTGCAGGGCAGAAGGCCAAAAGCAGCACTGCATTTTCCACTGAAGAGGAAAATTCAAAGCAGATGCACTATAAAAGAGGTCTTCGCAGAAAATATGCTTTTAGGAACCATGACTAATGCTTCAAAATAGAAACCGGAGAAGCAATAAGAGTTTTGCCTACTATTAAGCTAGTTTCCACACCATCGCCTCTTACAAGACATCCTGAGAAACTAAAAGCCTGGTTAGTAGGATGATCTGGGAGAAATTTCAAATTTTGCATATTGCACATGTTCTTCTATAAATGGAAAAGGATGTAAGTGAAAGAACTGACTAGATTCAAATGCAATGTGTTTGTGTGTGTGTATCAAATGTGTCAGTAAAGTATATGTATATACATTCATGAGGTTTGATTAGATAATTTTATATTAAAAATGAATCCATTAGAATCTTTAAAAATCTTTAGAACACTTCTGCTGTCTAGGTTTATTTTTACAATATTATCAATAGCTTGCAATCAAATATGCAGGTACTATATGTACATTTCAAAGTACATATACTACAACTAAAATGTACTATTAAGTACATGTTAAAATGTAAATTTACATGTAAAGTTTATACTGTATGCACATCCCAAGTACATATAGCAAAACTAAAAACAAAATAAAATGTGAACATTCCAGGATAACTGTTCAACTATTTCAGGTTCTAGATCATTTACAACTTGACCATGCCTAGTTACAGCTTTAGTCATCATGACTCCAAGAAGACATGAACCTCAGTATAGAAAATTACAGGTCGTGTAACTGAATTCTCTGTAATGGTTGCTTGGAAAGTAACAACAAAACACACAACACCTTTATGCCTGAGTAGAACTGCTAGAGAAACTGACAGGTGGGAATTTGCACAAGAAAGAAACCCTGTCAAGGAAATGAGCCATTACTTCTGGGGGTATGTGATCTAGTAAAAAGCAGAAATAACAATATATCTCCCTTTTCCATGGAATAGACTGGCACTTTTCTCTGCCACTCAGAAGGAGCTGCCCTGTGGCTTTTCATCAAGTGAGTGAAGAAGTTGTTTGTCACTTAGTAAAAAGTGACTTGGGTTTTTTCCTGTATCATCACTATTTTTGGTCCATGATAGTATTTTTTCAAATAATGAATCTGTTCTCAAAGTTTGCCTCAGATTATTTTAAGAAGGCATTAAATAAAATGGAGGTTTATCTACACAGTTAGCTAGACTTCATCGCTTTTACTATTAGTAATTGCTGCTGTTCTTGCTGAGGCGAAACTTTACTCTGTATCTAGACTAGTTTAGAACTCATGACACAAACCAGGCTGGATTTGAAATCATGTCAAAAATTCCTATTACTGTATCCTGAGTGGTGGTATTATAAGCTTAAGCCATCTTATTCAGTTAACAAAGAATTTCTTATTGAAAAATTACTCATCAATTAGCATGAAAAAATCATAATCTCTTTCACTTGAAATATTATAATTGTCCATTTTTGAATTTCAAAATAAATTTATTCCAAAATAATGGGAATTTTTTGATAATTATTCCAAATGCATTCTTAAAAATGAAATCATGTGCATGAGCATATATAAGTGTATAAAGGCAACACTATCAAGGACAAAGTTTAAAAATACTTCATGAGTGTCAATGAAAAAAATAGAAAACAATTGATTTAAATTATACTCATATTTAAAAATATTCTTATAAACTTTGAAAAACTGGGATGAAGAATAATTACATTTTACATATATACAATATAAAGAATATCTGAAAATTTGAAGTTTTCTTGAAAATAATAATGTACTCTTAGTCCTTGCTATCATTCACTAAGAATGTCATCGCTATGTCATTAACACTTTAATTCATATCTAGTTCAATACTTGTTTTCTTTTTGAGATGTCTTCTTCCGTGCACAGTGCCATTCACTTACTTTCATTTTGGTTGGAAAGTATGGGGGTCACGCATCCTAGAAAACATTAGATGAAGTTTAGAAGAAGAGACAAAGAGTCACAAGCCAGAGACTCATTTCATCACCATTGCAAGCCAATTTGGTATTTAAAGGTAAAGTTTAAGTCTCTTGTGTGCCTTCCTTCCAGGGGTGATGCTGTCTTATAGCTGGGCGTTGGGAACTTTTTCTCTAGGTCTTATAGGACTCAGCCAACCATGATAAGCTTAATAGGAACAGACCACCCAAAGGAAGTACTTAACTGCCAGCCATTATCACCTGCCAGTGTAGGACTCAGCCATGATAAGCTTAAAAGAGGCCTGAGTCTTGGTAGTTTACCCTGAGGCAATACCTTGTTGCAGGAAGGACCACAAAAGGAGATTACCCAGGCACCACCCAATAACAGACCACCCAAAGAAAATTTCTAATATTACAACCATTGTATATAGGATCATCTGCCAGCACACACTAACCAGGACACCTCTAGACAAATGTCAGCTAATCAGGGTTTCTGACCCTTAGAAATCCCTCACCCTCACCTTTACTACTATAAAAACCCAACTCTAACTGAACTCGGAGCTCTCTGATTATTCCAATACATTGGAAATACCAAGAGAATGAGTTTGAAAACTTGTATAAAATGAAGGCATTTTGCTTTTATATACGGGACTCAGTCTCCTTGGTTTTTGGGAACTTTGTGGATCAGGGTATAACAGTCTAAAGACAATAATCATATGTAGGTATAAATAGTAGCAGAAAATCTAGTTAGTAATGCTTGTTAATAGAGACTTTCTGTATTGGATTCTTGCTAAGTGCCTTAGCCCAGCAATCCATTAGTGTTTTAGTTTTCATAGTGTGTTCCCCACACAAGTAACACATTCAGCCTTGGGATCATTCATCTGTAAAATTAAGAATGTTAAATTTGATAAAATGCCATCTTTTCAACATTGAAAATTTTATATAACTGTAAATGCATTTTTATTTTAGTTTGGAATGGAGTGACAAATATAAAATATCAAAATCTATTGCTTTTGATTCTATCCATTTCTTCTATAAAATATTATGAGAGGGGTGTTGTATCCTAAATTATTCCATTCTACCCCACTCTGTGGCTGGTCATTTCTCTAATGCCACACTCCGTAGTGTTACTCTGCTTTCTGGAAAGAAAAAATATTGATCCAATAACAGTTTTACGTTAAAGAAAATAATCAGCAAGCCACAGTGAGCTTCTGAGGCCAGAGAAGACTATGATGAGAATACACCTGCAGTGGGGCAGGTGCCCTCTGTGGCAGGGCTGCATTCCTGAAAAAGACAAATCTTACAGAGGTGTGGTTGCTCCCCACAAGTGATTACAATTTATCCACCACAGCTTTCAGAAGCAGAACTGACACAGTGGTCAGAGCATCAGTCTGACCAAGGCGATCGCTCTGTGAACTACTCCCCATCAACTCCCCCCAAAGAAAATTAGGACTAATAAACCACTGCCACATTGAATAAAATTTTCTCTGACCTCCCTTGTTACTGACATTTTTCTATGATATGTTGAGATGAGCAGTTGATCCATTTAAATGAAAACTCTAGTGTCGGGGCTGTTGCCTTAAGCACATTGTAGATTTGTCTTATTTGTACAAGGATAGTCCTATATGGACACATTCAATGCAAACAAACTTTGTCCAGTGTGCTGGACAAGTGTGAACTAATTTTATGTTTCATATCAGTGCAAAAAAAATTGAAAGTCAGCAGCACAGACTTAGTAGTAGTCTAAAGATAAGAGGCTTTATAAGAAGCTTTTTTATCTTCAGCATCAGTCTGTGGTCTGTGTTTAAGAAAGAATATATTTACATAAGTATCCCAGGAGGAGATCATAGTATTAACAGTGCGTCCAATACGTAGTTAGAAATCTAATGCTGAAAAATAAAGACATTTTCTTTTGAAACCGTTTGATTTTTTTTCCTGTTGCTACAATGGAACTATTCTTAGAAAACACTGAAACTTCAAAAAATACATCACTGTACAAGGAGAGTTTGCTTTCATTGTATTTATCTGCTTTGAAAACCCAAGGCATATGTCTTGCCTTCAGAGTTTGTAATGATTATGTGTAAGGAACAATATACCTAAAACAGTATAAGAAAAACATGGTATGAGTCATGGTTTAAATTTTAAATAATGTACTTTGTAGACTCAGGTATTGAACACTGCATTCCCAACCATTTAATGGCATGTTTGTGGAGGCTATAAAATATTTAGGGGAGAGAACCTTCTATAAGAAGCAATACATTTGGGGTGGGGTTTGTGTCTATAGATTTTCCCCACATCTGTTTGAGCTCACATCTTTCTGTTCTGCCCACCTGTTGCCATGCCTGCTTGAAACAATAGGTAAAATCATCCAAGAACTAGAAATCAAAATGAACTATTGCATAATTTGCTGTAGCCATAATGCTTTATCACAACAACTGAAAACTAACCTATATAATATGTAATGACTATCTTAAGAATCCTGCCATATGGTAGGCAGAGACTGCTCATTCGTTTCTTAACTGACCAGACCCTAATAATCACACAGATATAATAATTACAGCACTAACGGGCCTATTAGCTCAGGTTTCTTATTAACTAAGTCTTGAATCTGAAATCAACCATTTCTATTAATCTGTATATCACCACAAGACTGTGGCCTATTGGAAAGGTTCCGGTGCATATCTATCCTTTGGCAACTATATGGCATCTGGCATCTTCTTGACTCCCCCTACGTTCTCTCTCTCTCTCCCTATTCAGCATAGCTACATTTTGCCCTGTCATAGGCCAAAGCAACTTTACTCATGAACTAATAAAAGCAACACATAAACAGAAGGACATCCCACATTAGCCTGTTTCAGTTGGTAGATCTTCCACTCCTTCTGTTTGAAAATTATGCTTTTATCTTTTAAATTATTATATTATTTTTGTTGTTTCTATTGAGAGAAACAACAGGGTTACCTGGAACTCACTATGAAACACATATTGGCCTCAGACTGGTGATCCTCTTGCCTCAGCCTTCTGATTGCTAGGGTTAGAGACTTGTAATCCTGTAACTGATTACTACTTTTGCGTGAAAAAACAACTCATAGATTTTAGGAAAAGATGTTGGAAAAGATGTTAGAAACATTTAAAGGGATGTTAGGAACATTTAAAGGGAAAGTAGAAAATCAAAAAGAAGAAAAATATGAAAGTAACAAAGGATCTGATCGGAGACAACTATGCGTATCCTGATTTTTTATTCTTGGCCAAAACCATAATGACCAGAATTTTTATCACCTACTAAAGAAAACTAGTACCATCTACTCTATGTACATCATTAATTCATAAATTCATATATCCATAAATGGATATAATTGTTATTTTTAACTAAAATTGTAGCATAAAAATAATTTCTGATAATCTATGAATAACAAAACAAATAAAAATAAAGTAGAAAAATTATCTTTTAAAAAATATTATGGAATCAGTATACATACAGTGAAAATAAAATATAATAGAGACTAAAAGGAATGTTTTTGGAAGATTTACTAAATTTTGATAATTTAGATTTTGCTATTAAGATGAATATTACAAATTCATAAATATATAAGCAGGGCTAAATAAACATTGCTCATTAACTATTTTGTTATCTAATGTTGAGACATGAAAGACCACTTAGATTTCTGATCGTATCACATTAATGATTATAGTATAGTTATATACATCATGAGTGTATCTATGATATTCCTTAGCATATTATCTCAATACACATATAATCAAATACATTCTCTGATAATTACCCATAAAGCTTAAGGTCATCTAAATTGAAAAAATTAAAATTGTATCCACAGACAAGTAGCAAAAGTTTTCCCCAAAATCATACCTAACATAAAACATTGCTCAAAAAAATGGCAATGCTAGAAGGGAATGGTATAAGACATATTTCTAAACACTTGTTAGCAATTAAAACATGGGGGTAAAAATATGATTCTCAGATGTTAATTGTAAGATGAAAAATACAAAACTACTATTTGATATAGCAAAGCTACAGAAGAAAGAACATTTAAATGCATCACTCAGCATGCTCTGTATTTTTAAAACATCACATTCACCAGGTAAGAGCAAAATATGAGCATGTGACTAGATATAAATATGAGAACTGATATTTATGGAGCACTTTCCTGTAGCTCATGTTAGTGTAATTGACTCTTTTCAATTTTCCTGGTCATCCTTTATGATCTCTCTCTTTATAGCTAAGCATATTAGGGCTATTTAGTTTGTTTAAATAATGTTATAATGCTTTGAAAAAATGTGTGCATCTTGGCTAAACTGGCAGGTCCTCATTTTCTCCCCCTCATTCATCATGACTGTGAGGTTTATGATAATACAAAATTTTTAGAAATTATTACATATGTTGTCTGAATTTTCTATAAACAGGTTTCTGTCCCACCTGGTCCTACAGTCATTCAATCCCAAAGAAATACACAGAGGCCTACATTAATAATAAATGACTGGCCTATTAGCTCAGGCTTCTTATTAACTTTTATAACTTATATTAGCCCATAATTCTTACCTGTGTTAGCCACGTTGCTTGGTACATTTTTCAGTGAGGAAGTCACACCATGCTTCCTCTGAGTCTGGATGACGACTGAAGACTGAGCTTTCCTCTTCCCATAATTCTCCTGGTCTCCTTGTCCAGCTTCTACTTCCTGCCTGGTTGCCCTGCCTATACTTCCTGCTTGGCTACTTGCCAATCAACATTTTATTAAATAATTAAAAGAAACCAATTTTTACAGAGGAAAACCATTGTCCCATAGCAGGTATAGACTTATAATATGCCAGGCACAATGAGCATATAACATTTTAAAAATAATTACTAAGACTAATAAAAAAAAGGGGAAAAAAGTACCCAAAGGACTTAGACATCAAGGCAGATACAAGATTAATGGATGAATTCCACTGAAACTTCTCAGTAGAAATTAAGGATATAATAAAGTCAGCATGGAATTCTCAGGTTTAAAAGATGAGGGTAGCTGTGAGGATGTAGGCATGCAGTCAGTGGTAAGTAAAAGAGAGTGTTCTGTGACTTAAGGAGGCTTGGAATTTTGCTGAAGCACCTATTTGAATAGCCCATAGTGATGTGCTGAATGAGTTACTTAGCCTTATAAATTATTTTAGTAATGCATTTATAGGCTCATTAAGAATCCAAAGGGATCTCTTAAGAGCTCCACGTTTTACTGAAATTTATGAAAGGAATTGCATTCTCTAACACTATAGGGGAGTTTTAAAGATTCATGAAATTTTCAGTACAGGTCCCCTGAGGAGAATGTCAGAGAACAGGTATAAATGCAATGTCATTTCCATGTGCTGTGACTGTGAACCATCAACTGACAGCAAGGAAATTAGGCTGAGCTCCTTAATGAAGAGAGTAGACTGATGTTACACAAATTTCAAGGAAGTGCTTTAAATGGTATGATGAAAAACCACCATGAGATAAGAGGTCCAAAATTTTGCCTCGTACAATATTGGACCCGTTGCCCATAATCTGTATATAATTTTGAAAATTAATATGTTTTTGTTAGAGACATAGATGAATTCTAATGCACACCAAAATTATTACCAATATCAACATCATTTAATATAATGAGATGATATAAGAATCCTACAACTTACATTAATACATCAATAATTATAGTAGGTTACGCCTAATTGCTTTATGATTAATGAGATATTAGTTTTATTTTCTTTTATTATTGAGAAAAGGAAAAGAAAAGTT
>NC_022020.1:10114830-10119930 GCF_000317375.1 Microtus ochrogaster
ATTCGGGGACAAAAGGAAAAAACCTGGCAGGCAGGGCGAGATCCTCTCTGGGTGGGTCTCCCGTCCAGATGGAACTCCTCAGTACCTAAACAGGGCCACCCGGTAGCCCGATTATCCGGGGACAAAAGGAAGAAACCAGGCAGGCAGGACAAGATCCAGGAGTGCACAGGCACCCCTGGACCACAAGCTGAAGATGCCCAGGCTCCCTTTTGGAGGTCCTTGAGGCCTGCCCGGTAGGCAGGCACTCACCGCTGCTCTGGGTGGGTCGCCTTAGTGTAGGAGCAGAAAACTGTTCCTGAGCAGAGGACCTAGCAGAAAATGCAGGCTTGTGGGGGGAAGGGGGGTCTGAGATATTAGTTTTTTAACTTATGTGGTTATCTTAAAAGTAAACAGTCTTGTAGGCCATGCCTGTAGTCTCTAATGACCAAAGGCTGAGGCAGAAGAATTGCAACAAACTCTACTCCAGCTTGTAATACAGAAACCTATAAGAAATGCCATGAGGGAGTTGTACATGACAAACCATACAACTCTAAGCCATCAACAGAGCTATACTTGATAACAGGACTTCTTGAATATCAGTTATGAAATCAAAGTTATCCATTATCTCCCTTGAGCTATATAGCCCTGCTACATTACAGATGTCAGTAAAAATTACCATGGCTGACAGGTGTTTTGAGGGCATGTTTTCTGGCTTTTGTGAAGGACACAAAAAGAATGGGCCTATGGTATTTTAAAGCAATTAGTATTCTCAACTGGCAATGAAATCCCATACATTCATGAAGGACTATCAAACATGGTAGTATTGATCATGGAAGTTTAAGGCCCTACTAATTACAGTATATACGAATCACTTATTTCATTCAACAATTATATATTATGTTGCCTATTAATGCTGGGCACTAAGCCAGATTTTTTAACAAATTGAAGAAAATATTGTGACTTCAGTTTATTGATATCTACTGGGCAGTTTGAAATGCTATGTGCTTTTTGTAGCAGACTACACTGAGAATATGTAAACTAGAACAGAACCCTAGCACTGGGCAAGAACCTATAATTACTTTAGGAAGAGGCAAAGATTAGAATGTCTAAAGAGTCCAAAACTGGACTAACAAGGATCAGCTGATAAGAGTGCTTGTCATGCAAGCCTACTGGACCTAATTCACTTCCCAGAGCCTGTCTGGTAGAAAGGGAGAATGAGCTCTCTAAAACTGTCCTTTACCTCCACAAGACACTGTGAATCATGTACACCTACCCTTAGGAACACACATGCATTGTATAACTGATTGAATGAAAATGCATTACTTTCAAGTAATGAATATTTTAAGGGTTTTTCTTTTTTGTTGGGAAGGGGTGTTTCTTGGCATCATCAACCATTAGAGCCGCTAAAGGTGTTTAGAGGAAATTGTACTATCGAGTACATATTGATATTGAAAGCATCAAACTCATGATTGTTTTTGTTTTCCTAACTGGTTTTTATTACATTTTACATTCGAGAATTTGAATTTGCAGATATGATGTAGATTAGATTATTCTAATTAACCAAGAACTCCATAAATGTGATACAGCTACTAGAAGTTGTTTATCTGAAAACATGTCTAAAGATCTAAAATATTTTTAGGATACAAGTTATGACAGAAAATGGTTTGAGTATAAAATTTTGAACTCATCAAGATAGGATAGATAATAGAGTATTTTCTCCAATATACCAAATACAAGTGTAGTGGATACTGTAAACATAATTATTACATGATAATTGTTCTTATTGTATATAGTTCTGCTATGTTAGAGTTGAAATGTTTCCTTTTTATTTAGATGAAAGGGGGAATGTTGTAGGATATTTGTACACCGTGTAAAGATGTACTCCTGTGATTGGTGCACTAGGAAGCTGAATGGCCAATAACTAGGCAGGATAGTATATGGGGGGGGGGCTTCTGGGATGAGACAGAATTCTAGAAAGAATAAAAGAAGGTGTGTTCACAAGCCAGATGAGGAGGAAGCAGGATGGGCAGGACAGAGATGAGGTAATAAGCCTTATGGAAGAACATACATTTAAAAATACAGGTTAATTTAAGTTGTAAAAACTAGTTAGGAACAAACCCAAGCTAAGGCTAAGGTTTTATAATTTATAAAAAGTCTCCATCTGACTACAAAGTAATGTCATGAAAAGTATGTCATTCTCAGATGGAGTTCATTTGTCATGAGACAAAATTCTGCATGATCACATGGATCTGAAGAAGCAAAACAAGAGAAGTAGACTATTCGTGGTGCTGTGAGCAGTCAAAAGGCTCAGCGGTTGGGTGTTGCAGGGAATGTCTGAGAAAAGAGTGGGAGAAATCCATAGAATCCTCCAGAATCTCCTCAGAGACCAAAGTGATCCTAGAAGGGAAAGACGGGTGATCATCCTTATCTCACCTTGGTCAGAATAATTCAGTGTGTTTTGTTTGTTCTGGAAGAAAGAGTAGCAATTCCGGTATAACTTGGTTCATAATATCTTCTTTTGTTGCTAAGACTTTGTGGAACATATAATTAATTTTATGTTATGGATCAAATATATTAATAAAACTAAAACATCAGTTTCTTTTAAAACATCTGGAGGATATGCACAATGATCACAGAATTGATATCATCCAAAGAATACACTTAAAAGAGAGATGAATGTTTCATACATTACCTATAAGAACAAGAAAATTTGATCACTCAGAGATGTAGAATTATTGACTCATAGAAACTGGGAGGGAGGATGTCAAAATTAGGAAAGGAGTGGAAGATGAACTTGAAAAGATTAAGAATTTGGATTAATCATATGAATAAAAGTTATCATTTGGGTTTAGCAGGTATAGACCAAACACTCCAACATGCTTAAAAAACAGCAGTACTGTGGGGAGAAAATTAAAAATGAGATTTAATCACACATTGTAATATTAAAGACTTTTAAATATCAGTATTGAGGCTGGAACGATGGCTCAGTAGTTGCAAACACATAATGCTCAGAGGCCTGGTAACAGGTTTGTTATTTCAACAAAGAGGGTTCTTCTTGTTTGAATTGCCTGTCCAAGGAAGCCCAGGTTTTCTTATTGCCTATGCAAGGTTCTACATACACCCAGTACACGCAAACCCTGGCAAACACAACCTACACATTACAGTAATAAATAAAGAAATAAAGATTTTAAAAATTCAATGTAATTGCTCCAATTTAAAAAGTTAAAATATATTTTGGTGAATAAATTTATAAACTGTAGATCTCAGTAGAATCCAAAAGTCCTCAGTGTTCTTATTACTACTTTTCCTCTTACCTTCTTTTTCTACAATCACTGCTTTTCCTCCATCTCTGAACATCTGTGAAGCTGTAAGTTTAACTTGAGAGCTTAAAGAAACCCTTGAAACACGACGATCAGAGGAGACGATCAGAGCCTCCAGAAGGATTCCTCTCATTTATGTCATTCCTTACAGCTAATAAAACACGCCTTGTATCATGCTTGTCTGTCTCTATACCGTATTTGAAAGCTATCTTTAGATAGCACAGCACAGTATATTATGTTTAAATATTATAAGTGTTATGTATCTAGAAATGGATGCTTTGTTAATGCCATGCTTTCCTTATTCTCAAAAACACCTAAGGCCACATTCATTCTCATTCCTTTCTAACCTCATTCATTTAAATAAGATACAGCATTTATTTTTATATCTTTGTTCAAAAACTACAGTTATTATTAACCTTAATTACTTCCCTGTGTGGCTTTAAATTCAAAATGCCTCTATAATTGCTTTCCCATGAAATTTCTGTGGCAAAGTTCAGCAGCTAAATGTGAATGACTTTTAAATGAAGACATTTGGTCTGGGCTGAAAGCTGGTTTATTTATATCTAATCACTGGGCAGGTAAAAAGACCTCAGTTTTGGAAAGTTTAAATATTTCAAATAGCCCTGACATCTCATTTTATTCACCTGTTCATGGTGTGAGGGCTCAATCCCAAAATAAGAAGTTTGGAAATGGCTTATTTTTTTTGCACTAGGTTGTTACCACAGCAATTATGTGGATATAAAAATTGATATAAAATTTAAAATGAACTATTTAATTGTGTTTTCACAGAGTTACCTGAGACATAAATATCCAGCACTTAAAGCTGCCATTCATTGTAACAGACATCGTGAAGTCACCTTGCATATTTTCATTGAAAGAAGTCACAGGCATCTTGGTACTGCAAGGTCGTAGGGCTCAGAAGAGACGTAAGACCACTTCAGGAGGACATTCCTCTAAGATGGCAGCTAGAAACTGTCTAATGGTGAATATAACCATTGCATACAGGACTTTTTTCCACTGAATCTGTTTCAATTTAAACAAATATATTGATTCACATGTGCAAGCCCCCTTGTTCTGCCAGGTCATACAAAAGGCAGAGTTGCTTGTTGTCTCACGTGTCTTTTAAGATGGCCATCAAGACTAGAGTAGCTCCAGACTCAGTTGTCACATGGTGTCTGTTAGAATTGGCTTACTTTTATTTTTAAAAAAAAGTCTATTTAAAGTGCACTGCCCCACCTTAAATATCCAAAAATGTTGTTTGCATGTGTGTGTTAAATAAATTGGAATTTTAAAAATATGTAAGCTTTATTATCTTTATTACATTTTTCAGCTAGCATAGAAATCCAACTATAGTTGTGATAGTTTGACTAAGTTTTGCATTTGTAAATGATTTAGTATATAGATAAAATTTTATATTACTTGTAGATATTACATTAGTCATTACTAACATATTCACTAATAGATGGGTGTACTTCTCTATTTTACTTAATATGAAAATTATATTAATTTTATTTAATAACACTACTAACAAAGAAGTGTTTCTTTATTTGAAGGGAGGGATATATAAAGGAATTGTTTTAACAGAGAGTTGAACAATCACACCATGAGACCAGTAGTAGGGGGGCTGCTTTCTCTTGATTAACAATAATGAAAACAGGCTGGGGTTGGTGTGGCTCCCTTAATGCCAGTAATAGGAGACTGAGGTCAAAGTACGGGGAGCTTGAAGGTAGCAACATAAAGAGCGTTTCTCTTAAAAATGAAAGAAGAAAAATGCCTTACATATGGGCCTTATTTTTTTTTT
>NC_022020.1:10120865-10128119 GCF_000317375.1 Microtus ochrogaster
TACAATCACTTTGGAAATCAGTGTTTCGGTTTCTCAGGAAATTCGGGATCAACCTACCCCTGGACCCAGCAATACCATTCCTGGGAATATACCCAAGAAATGCCCTATCATATGACAAAAGCATTTGCTCAACTATGTTCATAGCAGTACTATTTGTAATAGCCAGATCCTGGAAACAACCTAGATGTCCTTCAATGGAAGAATTGATGAAGAAAGTGTGGAATATATACACAGTAGAGTACTACGCTGTGGTAAAAAAACAATGACTTCTCGATTTTGCATGCAAATGGATGGAAATAGAAAACACTATCCTGAGTGAGGTAACCCAGACCCAAAAAGATGAACATGGGATATACTCACTCATAATTGGTTTCTAGCCATAAATAAGGGTCACGGAGTTTACAATTTGTGAACCTAAAGAAGCTAAATAAGAAGGTGAACCCAAGGAAAAACATATAGTTATCCTCTTGTCTATGGTAAGTAGACAAAATTGCCGGGGAGGAAAGTGGGATCTTGGAGGTGGGGTGGGTTGGGGGTAATGGGCCTTATATTTTAAAGCTAGGCATATGGGCTGTATGAAAACTCAGTTTTGGTAGTTAGGAGTGTGGGGTGAGAAAGGAATTTCTCTAGTTTTTATTTATTTATTTATTTTTTTGCCAGTCAATCTAGTCAAATGTGTTCACTTCAAGTTCAGTGAGAGATTGAAAATCAAAAGAAGGGCGAATGAAGAAGAGTCTTAGTGTTCTGCTGTCTGTCAACACTGGCCTATGACCCTCTAGTGTCTCATTCTGTAACCACTAGGTGAATGTGGATCTTATTTGCCCTGAAAACAGATTTAGAGAATCAACAAAAAACTGGACGTTTTCATGTAAAAATTATGTAAATACTCTCTAGGAAATGATTTTACCATAGGTATTTACCAAAATATGACTAGTATTAATGTGTATTAATATCCATTGGTACCAGTTCAAAAGTAACAAATAAAAAGTTCTTGTCTGTGGAGACAATGTAGAATTCTTAAATATAATAAGCAATATTCATGAGATTATATGACAGTCTTGGAAGGGAAGATCTTCTAGAAGTGTAAGAGCAAAATATCATCCAATCTTCCTCAAATAGGAGTCATTCCATTGGCTCTGGATACTGTGTAAGACATATGACTGCTTAAGAGATATTACATGAACCTGTAACATCACACAAAAAACTAAAATCATAAATCACTATGTTTTCTAAATACATTAAGCAGTGGAATTAAAGTAGTCATATTATGTTAAATAGAGAAATTTCTTCTTTATGTTTCAGATGGTATAGTGTTAGTGTCTGTAGGACAGGTAGAACTTTCTTGTCTTTCATTGCAGACTGAAATGGAACACTGATATGTATTCCTAATGTGAAGCAAATTGTAATAAAAATACTACACAGAATAATTAATTAAGATTTATTATAATTTACTAATGAACTATAAGAACACTATCAGAAATAAAAATAAACTATGAATATACCATGATATTTATATTATTTATGTACTTAGAAAGTGTTCTTAAGTTCTACACTCAATTTGAACTCACATGTATAAATTCAATAAATTTATTTATCCACATTAAAACATACACATTAATTTTAAATGTTAAAATTTTAATATTAAACACACTTGATAAAATTCCTAAATTATGGTGCAAAATAGTTCATAGGTTAAGGAAGATAATCCTTGGAGACTTATATCTCTGTACAGCTTGTGAGTCAGCTGTACAAGTAAAATGCAGTTCATTTATTTGTAATTTGTTAAAATTTAGACAAAAATAATTCTAAATAATCTATAAAATGGAAAAATGGTAAGACAGTTGTTCTCATAATCTATGGAGCAGATCACATTATTTCCATTTTAATAATGTAATAATTAAATTATCATTGTATTTATAGAAGCTGGTCATTAACTTTTGTAGGCCAACATTTTATGAAGATTCTTTTTCTTCTGTAGATTGTTGACATCCCATTTTGGGAAACTTTTTTGGTATTCTGTAATCTGCAACAGACCTACTTTCAATGAATGAAAACTGAAAACAGCCAATCAAATACCTGACAAATCAAACAATCCAAAATCTCTTCTTTGAGACATATACCTAGTAATATAAACCATTTTTCAACACTTAATGTTGTTGGTGATGTCTGGAGATTTAAGTGAGTAATTATACACAGTAAGTAGATCTCACTAACTCTTCAGCTCTTCAAATTATCCTTCCCACATCAGATGATTTTGCCTCAGAGAAGACTAAGAACATTATTAGTTCATCTTTTCACAATTTTAAACAAATGAATGGGACAGAGTGAACTTTGAAATAGTTGCTTGGTGGCCATGGAGGCATGGAATTTTCATCATATGTCCAAGTGGCCATTATCACCACCTAAACCTCCACCTTCACCTTCCAGTTTTTTCTTTCTTTCTTCCTTCTTTCCTTCCTTCCTTCCTTCTTTCCTTCCTTTCTTCCTTCCTTCCTTCCTTCCTTTCTCTCTCTATCTCTCTGTCTCTCTGTTTCTCTCTCTCTCTCTCTCTCTCTCTTTCTTTTTTGAGAAACTATACACATGATTTGTGGTGTCACCTTTCCTCAAAAGAGAAGTCTCTCTGGATTCTTTTTAAAGAATTAATTAAAGAAGCTTAAACTATTCAGACTTAACAGCAAATTATAAGTTAAATCTGCTACTGTATTAGTAACTACATTCTTTGCAGACAAAAAAAAAAAAAAAAAACATGTGCTAAATCTACCGGTACTTTTACTCAGACTATCATGAGTATAAAAGTGAATATCATTCTACTATAATTTTATTGTAAAACAGGAGTATTAAATTCAGTAACCCAAAGAAATTAATAAAATTAAACAATAAAACTTAAACCTTCCACAACATTAAATTTCCTGCACTAGATAAGTCATCATTTAACACTGAAATAAAAGAGCACAAGTGCTATTATATGGTGAAATGTTAATATTTAAGAGAATTTAAAATATGAAAATGGAGGTACAGGGTAATATTTCATAATTAATAGGAATAGCCTTTGCTTGATTATTTTCTAGCAAATATAAATACAATTTATTTGCATGTTATGGATCTAGGAAATCTTCATCTGAAGTAAAAATATAAAAGTGTGAGTTTTCAATAAAATGAAACACTTCAAGTTTTTAATTTTATTAGTAAAACAAATTGAAGTATAGAATCTTCCAGAAATACTAATGTCTATTCCCAAGAGTGTTATAGCAAAATGATGTGAGAGGTATGTGTCTGTCTTTGATGGGAATTTCCACACTGATTTCTATAGTGGTTCACACTGCCATACTCCCACTATACGAGAGAAAGAGGTCATCTGCTGTATCACCACCACCACCACCACCACCACCATCATCATCATCATTATCTTAAAGCTGTACCATTCAGACTGAAATGAGATGGAATTTCAAAGTAGTTTTAGTTCATTTCAATGAGGTCTTAGGATCCCGAACATTTTTTATAAATATTTCTCAGTAATTTGCATTTCACTATTTGAGAAAATTGTTTAGATCCAAGTCCTATTTTTAAGTTGGGTTATTTGTGTTCTTAATGTTCAGTTTATTTGAGCGTCTTGCATATTCTAGATAATAACCTTCTGTCAAATTTACAGAGTTTTTTTCAATACTTTTTCCAATATTATAGGCTGCTTCTTCGTTAGAATAATGATGTATATGTCATACAGAAGTTTCTTAGATTTCTCTTGTCTAATTTTTCAATTGTTGAGCTTATTACCTATCCTATTGGTTACTATTTAGCAAGTCTTTTCTTGTTCCTATAAGTTCAATATATTCCATACTTTTCCTGCTGCTAGATTCAGTGTTTCAAGTATTATGCTGAGGTCCTTGATTCAACCATAATTGGGTTTTTTGCATGATAGGAGATAAAGATCTAGTCTTATTTTTCTATATATAGCTATTCAATTCTGCCCAGCTGTAGGGGCATATTTGCATTTTAATAAATAAATCTTACTGAAGACTGGAGTCAAAGCTAAAGGCACTAAAGGTCAGGAAATGGAGAACACACCTTTAATCCCAGGATTTGGGAGAGAGAGGCAGATGGATTTTTATTAATTCAAGGCCACCCTGGCTACACAAAATCAATGCAGAAACAAATGCAGGTGGTGGTAGCTCACACCTTTAATGCCAGTACTAGTGAGTCACATGCCTTTAGTCCCAGGACTAGAGGGAATACAAAATGGGGGGAGAGAAAGACTTAGCCTATAGCATTAGCATAGCCTATAATTGCCCAGCCTAGGTAGAGGCAAGACTTCTCTAGTGGCTTGGCTGCCTTACTTTTCTGGTTTTTGAGTTGAACCCCAATTTCTGTTACCTGAATATAAGGACAATTAGACTTCCATTTTATTATTTTTATCCCTTCATCTCCTTCACTTTTTTATTTCTATAACTAGGAATACAAGCAGTATATTGAACAGGAATAGAGAAAGTAGACATTCTTGTATTGTTTCCAATTTTAGTGGAAATGACTTGATTTTTTAATAGTTTAACAACACATAGGATATGGACTTATTATATACCATCTTTATTTTGGTGTGATGTATTCTTTTTATCCCAACACTTTCTAGGACTTTAATCATCAAGGGATGTTAAATTGTGTCAAAGGACTTTTCTGTATCCAACACGATGAATTTTTTCTTGAATTTGTTTATATGTAGATAACAGTTATTGATTTACATATATTGAATTATACCTGAATTTATGAAATGAAGATGACTTGATTGTGGTAGATAATTTTGATATGTGCTTTAATTCAATTCACAAGTATTTAATTGATATTATTTTTGCATCCGTGTTCAGGGCAGAGGTTAAAGCTTATTTTTGAGGTAGGCTTGTCTTACTCAGAAACTCTCAATGCACCTACCACATAAGTAAGTTGAGAAAAACAAAAATATAATACCAAAATATTAGGTTGTTATGACTCACAAATAAAAACAGTTTAATCAGCATTTTGTAGATAATATAATATTGAAAGTTCTTATATCATGTATGATAATGATTGTTTCACTCATTACATTTTTAGTATTCTAGAATAATTTTGTGAATAAATGCATATATTAACTTAAACTGTGATTTATTAAAGCATTATTCATTCGACTGTTCAACAAAGAGTCAGTGCATCAGTTCTGTAGGTTCTCAAAAAGCTATGTTCTAGGAATTAATGCACAACAGGATTGAGTTGGTTCTTACCTTAGTCATTTCAGTAATAATGGTCGGGAGGATGGCTCAGTGCAATGGGATGCCTGACATCAAAACTAAAGACTTGTATCTCATGATCATGGTGAAGGAAAAGGATTGACTTGGAACATTATGCACTGAGGCCCATACACATGCTTCCTAGCCCTCATTCATGCATACAAACAAACATATACATACTAAATAAATAAGTAAATGTAGAAAATTACAGTAGGTAAATTATATTGAACTCAATCACTTTTTAAAGATTTATTCATATTGTTTTTATTTTATACATGCAAATGTTTTGACTACATGTATACATATGTACCATATGTGACCCTTATCTCTCAGAGGACAGAAAATTATATCTTATCTTTTGAAACAAACATTGTGAGTCATCATCTTTGTGTTGAGGACCTAACCAGGTCCTCTGCAATAGAAGAAATTGCCCAAAGTTGATGAGATATCTCTCCAGTCCAAGATGTAATCACTTTTACAGTGTGTGGGGACAGCAGAACAAGAACAATAATTCCATAATAATGACCTCACAAAACATCATCTGGAAGAAGCTAAGAACCAAGAATAAGTTTTTTAGGTAACAACTTCAGTGATATGTGAGTTGATATCATGGGAGCAAACAATTTGAAAAGATTTGAAAGGAAAAGAGAGAGTCTGGGTCTTTAGAGGCATACAAAGACAACTTTGGTTCACAAAGAGAACACGAAATGAAACTGGAAAGCCAAGCAGAGAGTTAAACTATGCCAGGAAACATAAAGTTTCAACTGGATCTCCACATCCCTGGGTTCATTCATCCATGTGCTCCACAACTATCACATCTTCCAATTTTTATATTTTTAGATATCCTGAATGTACAGTAATATTTTTACTTGTTCACTCTTTAGTACAACAATTGTTTATGTATGTTTACAAGGATTTGGTAATATAAGTAATGCAGAAATGTGGTAGAATATAAAATCATGTCCACAGGTTAAATTTAAATACTGTAGCATTTTCTTTAAGTGAAGTGGGTAGCTGCAAATTTTTGTCATCTATTCCTAAGTTCCCTATAAATACTGAGGGACAACTATATCTTAGGAGAATAGTAATTTGGGGTACAAGAGTATCATATACATCTGCATTAAGAGGTAACACTGTGTACATTTTGGGTTTAGTCTAACACTTTGAGATTGAACAATGTTTACTGTATTATTTAATGTAAAAATTTGAAATAATCTGAAGTTAAAACAACTAAATATTATTTTAATAATCCTATCTATAACCAAAAGATGGGGATACTAAGGAAGTAAGTTTACATAATAAAGTACTCATGTACTAAATTCTTTTTTTCTTAGTTAATGATAAGCAAATGATTTATTGGTTAAATTATCAATTATGGAGCTCCTTGATTACAAAATAAATGGATAATTCACCAGAAACTGGCTTGAACGTATTGATTTTAATTACTTTGACAACAAAATTTAGTAACAAACATGTAATACACTCCTATTGTAACTGCTAGATGGTGAAATCAGCTATCCGAATCCATTCATCCTTCTCTTGACAACAGGTGGTAGCTCCCAGAGGACAGGTGGGTGAGCAATAATAAAGATTGTGATTGCTAACGTAGCACCATATTCCAGTCTTAGGACCCAGAAGCAACTGGATGGAAGTTACAGGAGGAAGAGAAGCTGCTGGTAACCTTGACTTCTGGCCCCATGTTGGTTCTAAGGCAACAGGCAAGGTCTGAGGCTGAGGAGGAACACAGCTTTGGGATGCGGCTATGAAGGAGGCAGGCCCCTTGGAAGGGAACTTGGGTACAGAGTGCAGTGCTGGGCAGGCATCAGGAACTAGGGGGTTTCTTCTTGGCTTCCAGGTCCTTCTTAATTTCTCCATGTTTTTTGGCCAGGTTTGGCATGTCATAATTCTGAGCCAGATACATTCCAACCACATTGCCCAAAGTAAATCCAAGCAGGAGCTGGAGCTTAAAAAACTAAACTGATACTCCACAAACTAAAAAAAAAAA
>NC_022020.1:10128219-10130629 GCF_000317375.1 Microtus ochrogaster
ACAACAACAACAAAAAACAATCTAGAATTTAGTAATTGTTTCTTGAGACAGGGTTTTTCTGTGGCTTTGGAACCTGTCCTGGAACCAGCTCTTATATACTAGGCTGGCCTCGAACTCACAGAGATCCACCTGCCTCTGCATCCCGAGTGCTGGGATTAAAGGCATGTGTCACCACTACCTGGAAGAAATTTTGAATAATAAAAACAATCTTCAAAATATTTATCAAAAAACATTTTTTTCTGAATCAGTAATATGATAGTGAATAATCATTTCTGCTAATAAATACTCTTTTTTTCTATTCTTGTTTATAGGCAAAGTTTCCCATTGTGATCTAAGAGAAAGTCAACATTTCATTGCCAAGAGAAATGTTGCAGTAACTTACACCCCAAGCAGATGAGAACTGCAAAGGTGTTTCCTGTCTACATAGAATTTGATTCTTGTAAGAATATAATTAGGAATGATGACAAAACTTTGTAAAAATGCTTGAAGAATTACTAAACCAAGAAGTAACTCAACTGGAATACTCTATATCATCATGATTGAAAGTAGCAAGAGCTGTGGGATACCAAAGAGGATTGTTTTTTTTTTTAAATTTATTTATTTATTAAAGATTTCCGTCTCTTCCCCGCCACCGGCTCCCATTTCCCTCCCCCTCCTCCAACCAAGTCCCCCTCCCTCAACAGCCCAAAGAACAATCACGGTTCCCTGCCCTGTGGGAAGTCCAAGGACCACCCACCTCCATCCAGGTCTAGTAAGGTGAGCATCCAAACTGCCTAGGCTCCCACAAAGCCAGTACGTGCAGTAGGATCAAACACCCATTGCCATTGTTCTTGAGTTCTCAGTAGTCCTCATTGTCCGCTATGTTCAGCGAGTCCGGTTTTATCCCATGCTTTTTCAGATCCAGGCCAGCTGGCCTTGGTGAGTTCCCAATAGAACATCCCCATTGTCTCAGTGTGTGGGTGTACCCCTCGCGGTCCTGAGTTCCTTGCTCCTGCTCTCTCTCCTTCTACTCCTGATTTGGATCTTGAGATTTCTGTCTGGTGCTCCAATGTGGGTCTCTGTCTCTGTCTCCTTTCATCGCCTGATGAAGGTTAATATTCAGGAGGATGCCTATATGTTTGTCTATATTATATATATTAGAGTACTACTCAGCAGTAAAAAACAAGGACTTCTTGAATTTTGCATGCAAATAGATGGAAATAGAAAACACTATCCTGAGTGAGGTAAGCCAGACCCAAAAAGAGGAACATGGGATGTACTCACTCATATTTGGTTTCTAGCCATAAATAAAGGACATTGAGCCTATAATTCATGATCCTAGAAAGCTAAAAAAGAGGATTGTTTTTAAGGTATGAGACTCTGGAAACCTAGATAGTTTGTCAGTGTAATGTTGAAAAATTCTACATCCTTTAAGATTGAACCAAGAGCCTATGTCACTACAAGCTGTACAAAGCAAATCACTTCCCAACTGGAACAGGATAAACCCTCATTTACTGAACAACATTTTAAATTCTATAATAAATAAAAAATTTAGTTGTTGCCTTAGTTACTGTTTTATTTGATATGGGATGTCCTTCTGTAAATGTGTTCCTTATATTGGTTGATGAATAAAGCTCTTTTGGCTAATGACTTATCAGAGTAAAGCCAGGAGGGAAATCTGAACAGAGCTATATAGAGGGAGTAGGCAGAGTCAAGGACGCATCATGTAGCCGCTGATGGGGAAGATACTATAACATTACCAGTAGGCCACAACCTCATGATGATACATAGATTGATAGAAATGGGTTAATTTAAGATATAAGAGCTAGCTGGGAAGACACCTGAGTCATTGATTGGTCAAACAGTGTTGTAACTAATATAGTTACTGTGTGATTATTCGGGTATAGGTGGCCAAGAAATGAAAACACAGTCTCCATCTACATCTTTTGCTGTGAAAAGACACCATGGCCAAGGCAACTCTTAAAGAGAAAAATATTTAATTTTCATTAGAGGCTTATTTACACATTTAGAGGGTTAGTCAATGACCATCATGGTAAGGAACAGAGAAGCAAGGGTCTGGAACAGTACCTGAGAGCTTTATATCCATACCCATAGTCATCAAGCAGAGAGAGAGAGAAAGAGAGAGAGAGAGAGGTTGAGAAACAGATCTTGTGTAGGTTTTGGAAACCTCAATGCATACGCGCAGTAACACACATCCATCAAGGCCACACCTATTTAAAGAAGACCACCACGTCTCCTAATTCTTCTAAAACTTATCAAACTGCTCCACTCACTGGTGACTAAGAATTCAAATATATGGGCTAATGGGCCTATTCTCATTCACACATTAACAGCTGTGAAAAATATTAATCATTTGAACGTAAATCAAGTAATTCCTGATCTTTTTTAAACTGTATGCACAATTTATTAA
>NC_022020.1:10131181-10141644 GCF_000317375.1 Microtus ochrogaster
GGATGCCTATATGTTTCTCTTTGGGTTCTCCTTATTTAGCTTCTCTAGGATCACTAATTATAGGCTCACTGTCCTTAGTTTATGGCTAGCCCATCAAAATCCCATTAAAATTCTTCACAGATCTGGAGAAGACAATAATCAACTTTATATGGAAAAACAAAAAACCCAGGATAGTCAAAACAATCTTATACAACAAAGGATCGTCTGGAGGCATTACCATCCCTGACTTCAAACTCTACTACAGAGCTACAGTATTGAAAACAGCTTGGTATTGGCATAAAAACAGAGAAGTCGACCAATGGAATCGAATAGAAGACCCTGACATTAACCCACAAACCTATGAACACCTGATTTTCGATAAAGGAGCTAAAAGTATACAATGGAAAAAAGAGCGCATCTTCAACAAATCGTGCTGGCAAAACTGGATGCCAACTTGTAGAAGAATGAAAATTTATTTAAATTTTAAAAATATAAAGTAAGAGTTAATTCAAAAAATGGTCAAAATCAGAAAATACAACATAGAGTGATATGAACTGCACTAAAAGGTTAAGACAGATGTCCATTTCTCTTTTTCTACACATTAAAAATATATTTCATACACATTTTCAAGTCTTCATTCTACAGTATAAATAATATACTGAAATAATACAAATATAGAATATATATATACTTTGCTATAAATTAATTTTTCCCTTCGTGGTGATTTAAATGAAAGATGTCCCCAATGGTGGTACTGTTTGAGAGGTTAATAGAACACTTAGGAAGCGAAACATCTCTATAGAAAATATGTCACTGGGGAAGAGAGACTTTAAGGGTTTGTAGCCTCACACTATCTTCACCTCTGTGTGTGTGTGTGTGTGTGTGTGTGTGTGTGTGTGTGTGTTTGTATGTGTGTGCGTGAATGCTTTTTGCACGTGGGTGAAATATTATAAGCCAGCTTCAAGTTCCTGCCTTCCCTTTTTCCCCATAAAAGACCCTAAACTTATGGCACAGTAATTCTATGTTCTAATGACACTTTCCCACTCAAAAAGTATTACCGTGAAACAAAGCATTAGCTGTTCACCATAATTCTGCTTGCTATGCGATCTGAAAGAAGAGACAGCCTGAATCTTTCCTATTGCACTTTCTTCATCAGAAAATAAAAGAAAAATAGGATATGGTTTCTAATATTTGTCCACTTTAAAAATGCAGAGTAATCAAGAAATAGAGATTGTGTGTGTGTTGTTGTTGTTCTCTTTATTATTTGTTTAGTCTTTTCCAGAGAAAATAGCTCTCATCCAGCTTAGAGTTTAAGTGTATTGTTCATAAGTATAAAAAAGAAGAGTCTCAGAAAACAACTCAGACAAATAAGAACTACAGGAAACAGGATAAGCTTGCAAAAATATTGGAAAGTAGTTGGCATTTTAGGATGTATGCAGCATATTCAAACTAAGATTGCAATTCCCAAAATAATTGAGAATACAATGTATGCTAAATGCCACATTAATTTCTTTAAAGTCTGTTTCATCTGTTGATTAAAAAGATTTCCTGAAGTTTTATATCTGCTTGTGTTTTTCCATTTTAATGTATCTGAACTAATGTAATATTAATTGTATTTTAAAACTCAATCTGGCTTAAATTTTCATGAAACTCTGCAGAATAAACATAGAATAAAACAATTTAATCTGAGAGTTGATCTTATACTTCAACATTTAGGATTTAGTTTTGCCTTAGGAATTCTATAAAGGAATACATTTGTTCAGAGGCCTTTGATAAAGACCAGTAATGTATGCAGATTGGCACAATGAAAGGCATTTCTCTTCTGTAATGCTTTTCAGAAATACCAATTTCTTTTGCTGCTGCTGTCCACATTATATAAATCTGTATGGTTTCATACTTGGGTTTCATTAATACACTTTAGAGTCCTTTGCTTCTAATTCTTTCCACTTCATTTCATTCTGTAAATTTTCACAGACAAACTTTCTTAGGGCATTCTCTTGGTGACCCTTCACAAATTTAATGTGCTCTATAACTTTGCAAGTGAAAATAAATGATCTTACTCCATATAAATTAATAGATCTTTTCTCCATAGTTCAGCTCACTCCTGTGTTAGTAGACTGCTAATCCTTTCCCAAGTTCTCAGGAAAGGCCTCTTTTTAGAAAGATGTGAAAATATGTGTTCTCACAGGGAAAGGTCCAGACTTTTAACCTCTGGGCAGCAATTAGTTTTCACAAATAAAATCCCTGTTGATCTCCTTTTCTTGAATGAGCCGTCCTCTTGAATTATAGTCCAAACTGTCTCCATTCATTGGCATTCCCTAATCTTTCCTAAAACATTCCTCCACAGAGAGGCTTAATATCATTCTGCAGATTTATTTTGAAACTTGAAAGATAAGATGTAGAGGGTCCGTGTTTGCATGAGTTTAAATATAGATTTTTAAAGGTAGTTCCCCATCCTACCAGATCAATGATCAATTTGCTGCCATCAGTCTCCTGGCTCAACATGCTCCCTCCCTTTCTGACCGGGAGTCCAGATACCTTTTCTTTACACTGTTTCCAGGTTTGCATTCATCAGGCATGCTTTTCCTAGCCCAGTGCTTCTGTGCTCTCAATGCTTAGATGGCCACAAACATCACCTTGAAAACTTATTCCATACAGATCATATCAGTTATTTTTAATATTTGTACATCCTACTCATAAAAGGATTAATGTACAGATATGAAAATAGCACAAAACTCTGAAATCAAACAAAAAGACAACCTAATTAAAAGGTGGTATATGACACAGAACAGAAAGTTTTCAATCAAGACAAATGATTAGTAAACACATCCAAACATGTTACGCACTCTTTAGCTGACAGACAAATGCAGACTGAAGCCAATTTGGGGTCCCATCTCACACAAGTAGGAATGGCCTTTAACTGGAAACCAAATGTGAATAAGTGTTGACATGAACGTAGGGAAAAGGAAATAGTATACCTGCTGTTGGAATGAAAAACTGGAGCAGCAACTGTAAAAACCAGTCTAGAGATTTCTCTGAGAACCTAGAAATAAATCTACCATATGGCCCAGAAGATACCCTTGTGCCTATCTGTGAAGAAAACTTGCACATCCATGCTCACTAATGCTCTGTTTGCAATAGTGAGAGAATGGAAGAAATGTATATGGCCGCTGACTAACAAGTGGATAATGAAAGCCTGGTAACTTTTCACATCAGGCAATACTCATCATATAGAAAAAATGAAAAAAATTCAGGGAAATCAGATGAAACTAGAAAAAATACTGAGCAAGGTCACCTGTGCTAAATATAAATGTTCAGATTCTTTCTCACTTGAGGATTCTAGCTTCAATTCTATCACATATATTTACTATTGAATTCATGTGGAAGCTAGGAAACTAGAATTGACCACTACTGTGGTGTTCATTTGAGAAACTATATAGGCTGATAAGGTTGAAATGACAGTAGAGAAGGGAAATAGTGGAGTCGAAGGGTTCAAGTAAGTCGTAAAGTGATGGGAAAGGGGAAATGTGGAGTCAGGAAAGTGCTTAACTTAAATGAAGTGTGCATGAAGAAGCTACCTGGGAATTTATGATCTTGCAATCAAAGGACATGACACAAAATAAAACCATACAGCCTATGTGACATGAAAACATAGGAAACAATAATAGCCAGTAAAGTTTCAGTTTGAATAGGAAGAGGATGATGAGGGAAAAGAGAGAAAGATAAGAACAAAACCTTAGGAAACTCCTCTAGGTTGTGAGCTGATTTAAAATGTAATAATTTTTATAATAATGTTTTAACAAAAAGACCCCCCCCCAGGTTAGTGAATAGTGTTGCTACCAGAAGATACAGTTGCTAAATGAAAAACTCATTGCCAACCAAATGTTGCCTGTTCACAGAAGCACGAGAGACAGCCAATACAATGTAGGTTATTTTCATTATTCGTTATTGCCTACCATACTAGATATCAAGACCATTTTTCTGAAGATACCATATGTTTTAGCTCCAGAGCACAGAATTCAGTCTGACACTTACCAATAAATCCTCCCTGGTAACTAATTTTCATCATGCTTCAAGGTTCTTTATCAGCTGCTGGGGGAGAAAGGGTATGTATATTTTTGCCCAGCACTGGGCCCTGCCTGCTACACTACCAACATGAAAAGCAGGATGTGTTCATGGAGCATGGACTTCTCTCCTGCTACATGGGAGGAAATCCGTTCCTGGCACTGCAAACAAACTCATGTCTCAGGAAGCCACCGGATTTAGAATAGAGCATGTTGATAATTTCCTAAACGCTAGAGTCAACTCAACTGGCTACTAAATATTTATATTTACACACATAGATTTGTGCTGCTCCCAAATGTGGTAAAAGATGCTTGTTATTGCAGTGTTTAGTGGTAAAAACAGACACACACTATACAAACTACTAAAGTTAAGCCACTGTAAATATTCATTTGCTCATGGGACTTCTATATTGATACCCTTACCAAGAATCAGGTAGCACCGAGAAAGGTAGAATAGAAACATTGAGAGAGCTGGAGGACATTGGAGAGTGCTGTAAAATATTGCCTTCTAGTAAAACATATATCTCTTACACACACATGAACTCACAGTAGCTATGGCTACCTATGCAAGACCTGCCTGCTCATGTTGCCAATCAAATTCCAGTGCAGTGGAGGCAGTTTCTCCTGAGACTCACTCATAGAGAACATGCCACAATCCATATTCATTACATATAATAAAATAAAATCAAGAGAAATCAATGGGAATATGTTTATACTTTGTCTGCGAACCCAGTATAATTTTCAACATAGTGTAATATCATTGCATTAAAAAACATTACTTCCTCTAATTAAATTATAATGTTAACTATGTTTGCTGCAATAATTCTGTGTTTCTGGACATACTAAAATCTTATCCTAATGCATGAAACTTATGACTGTTCTCAACAAAGTTCTCAGGATTTCAATGCGCATTGATTTAAAATGTCATTTGAACCCATATAGATTAACCTGTCTTAGACCTAAACAAGAATAATTTCACAACAGAACTTCTTTAAAGCAATTCACATAATAAAGTATATAGCAGTGGTTTCTGGTGAGTCTTACATTAAATTAGAAGATAGTAAGTCACCAAGTGAACCTAAGATATCAGAGCTGTTTAAACCCTAGTTGATGACAATATCACTGACAGCATGGTACAAGGTTTTTATGTCACTGCAGTCATTTATCATTGACTGTCTAGTACAGGATTATGCACACAACTGATGTTCAATAACCATTATTATAATGTTGACTACTAGATAATGAGTCACGGAGAGTAACAAATTTAAAATAAAGAAAAATCCATATAGCTACAGAAACTGTGTGCTTCCATGAACATCAAGGGAAGGGCCAAAGGATAACACTGTGAGAAAAAGAATTTTTACTTCTGGTAAAAATACAACTGTGTACTATTCAAGAAGTAACAGATGGACTAATCTGATATAAGTGTGAATTCATGAAGATAGAATTAAAAACGCATGATCTGTTATCACAAATTTTCAAAGCAATAATCACAGCTAGAGGAAATAAAATCTCACCAGGTACCCCTGAAATTATATCTTCAAAACACATTTCTGTTTTCACCTTTGTATTTGCATGTTGTAAATAACATTTTTTCTGAGTTAAAGTAAAATGGTTCTTATTGGAAAGAAGACGTAGAAAGTACTTATGTAGCCAACTAAAAAGAGAATCCAGATATAGTTTTCTTCAAGCCCAAGCAGAGTGCCAATTATCATTGTGTCATTCAAACTTAACAATATTATTAATTTTAGTCACAAATGCATTGTATGGAATATTTGGACTTGATGATACATCAATGTTACCTAAGGAATGGGCTTTTTAATAATGTATTAAATTAAGGTATCCCTTGAGCACATTCAGGTATATATTGTCATCTGGTGTGAGAAGGCAGTAAGAAAGGAATTACCACTTTTTTTTTTTACTTAGGTGGAACTTAGACATGCAGCACCAATGAAAAAGAAATTACAGTTAAGCTCTCCTATCCACCAGGCATGATAGTGATATCAAAGGATATTAAGACTTGATTTTAAATTCTCTATTAGGTAATGTTGGCCTTAAATGCCTACAAGAGCATCTGAGCCAGGGCCCTCTGTGGGACTGGGGCCAAGCCAGGGACCTCTGCAGGAGTACGCCCAAGCAAGGGACATCCAGGGGAAAAGGGATCAAAAATGGCTGAAAGACACTTCAGGAAATGCTCAACATCCTTAGTCATCAGAGAAATGCAAATCAAAACAACTCTGAGATTCCATGTTATAGCTGTAGGAATGACCAAGATCAAAAACACAAATGATAACTTATACCGGAAAGGCTGTGGGGTAAAGGGAACACTCCTCCATTGTTGGTGTTAGTACAAACTGGTATGCCGCTTTACATATCAGTATGGCGATTGATGGAGGAGGTTCATCTGTCTCTCTGTATATTTCATTGGTTAATTAATAAAGAAACTGCCTTGGCCCTTTGATAGGAGAGAAAATTAGGTAGGGGGAGTAAACAGAACAGAATGTTGGGTAGAAGGCACTGAGGCAGACGCCATGCCTCTCCTCTCTGAGATGGCTGCAGATTAAGATCTTTCCCGGTAAGCCACCACTGCGTCGTGCTACACACATTATTAGAAATGGGTTAATCAAGATGTGAGAGTTAGCTAATAAGAGGCTACAAATTACGGGCCAGGCAGTGTTTAAAAGAATACAGTTTCCGTGCAATTATGTTGAGTAAAGCTAGCCAGTGGCTGGGAGCTGGGCAGCGGGAAGTGGCCTGTAGCTCCATCTACAGGCAATTTCTTAGAAAATTAGGAAACAATCTACCTTAAGACCCAGCAATACCACTTGTGGGTATATACCCAAAGGATGCTCAATCATACCATAAGTACATGTGCTCAGTTATATTCATACCAGCATTATTTGTCTTAGCCAGAACCTGGAAAAAACCCAAATACCACTCAGTTGAAGAATGGATAAGGAAAATGTGGTACTTTTACACAATGGAGTACTTCACAGAAGAAAGAAATAATATCATCTTGAAATTTGCGGGAAAAAGATGGATCTAAAAAACATTATATTGAGTGAGGTAACCTAGACCCAGAAAGACAAATATAACATGCATTCACTCATTAGAGGCTTTTAGACATTAAGCAAAAAAACAAAAAACAGACAAAAAAAAAAAAAACCAGCCTCCAATTCACATTCCCAGTGGGCCTACACAACAAAGAAGACCCTAATAGAGACATATGTGGATCTAATCTACAGGGGAAGTAGAAAAAGACAAGTTCTCTTGAGTAAATTGGGAGCATGGGGATCATGGGGCAGGGTAGAAGGAGAGGTGAGAGGAAGGGAGGGGAGCAGAAAAAATAAATAGCTCAACAAAAACAATTAAAAAAAATTCCTACAAGACAAGGACCCAAACAATTTGCATGTGGCTCTAAATTGCAGAACAGATATCTGTCTGCATTATTGTATCACATATAGAAGAGGAGACATGAATACCCTTCCTCACACTTGGCAACATCTATATCTTGTAAGAACATACAAGAAAAATAAATAAATTATCTCCTTCTTCAACACATATAGGATGAGGAACTTAATCTGAAATGACTCTAACAATATAGTTACTTTAACTTGTCTACATCTGTACATTCCTTTTATTGGACTCTCTGCTATGCTTTAAATTCAAAGCCCAATTGTTATATATTATCTTTTTTACAAAGTAAAAATGCATATATCTGCTTGACTGGAATATGGATAAAAATACTAGAAAAAATTTTTATAATACTTTCCTCATAATGCAATTACAAAAATCAAAACCAAATGATATCTTTGAAAGTTAAGTAACAATAACGAATCAAAATAATCCAAAATATCATAAATGTTAAACAAAGGGAAATCATGCTGAAAACTAGCTAATGACTCAGTGCTAATGAATTTGTAGATATTGGTGGAGAATCTATTAATTTACTAAACTAGAAAACTGCGATTGCAACACTCTAAAACATTTGTCTTTATAAGCACAATGTAGTATTCTCCTCTCACCAAGGAAATTTCTCTTTCAACAGAAACCACTGCAGAAAACCACCACCATGCAAATTGCAGAGTTCTTGTTCCCAGTATTAATGGTTACATCTACAAAACATTTCTGTAACTAATGCTGAAAGAACTTCTTAGAAGAGTGAACAGAAATATTGAAAGATCTAGATAATCTGGGATTTTGCCATGAGATCGTGCCTTGAGATGATGAATAACATCAGAACCTACACCCATGAAGTCTAACCAACATAGATATATAAAGATGATCTGAATGAGGACAAAACCAATACACACATCGAAATATCTGGGAAAGTCTCTGAGGTCTCAGCTCTACTCAAAGAACTATAGACTATGCAGAAAAGCTCAGAGCATGAGAAATAGTCTTCCTTAGTAAAGAGCACATCAACTTGTTATCCAGTACTAAATGGTCAGACTTGAAAACATACATACTCATAAAATTTTACAAACTGAGAAGATTCTGTCTAGGAATATGTATGCATTTGCGTACAATAAAAACTAATGAAAAAAAAGGCCATGGAGTTGCAAGAGATCAACAAGGGTATATGAGAAGGAAAAAGAAGATAGAAATTTTGCAATTATAATATAATATCAAAAATCAAATAGTAAAAACAAATTTAATGTATTTAAATAAATATTTAGGATACTGTTGAGTGTAATATTTTATTATTTAAAATAATTTTATCTTTTATCAACAATAATCTATTATTTTCTTTAGCAATTTCATTTATTAGTTTTATTTTTTCTTGAGACTATTTCTTGTGTATTTCAGGTTGCCCTTGAATTTATCTACCTATTGCATTGAACTTATAACCCTAATGCCACCTTCTTAAATGCTGGGATTATAGCTGTGCTGAGCCATACCTACCTCAGTGCTAATATATTAACATTCTAGCACATTAATTAACATTAATATATTAATATATTAACATTCTAGCACATGTTTAGCAGAATTCACTTTACTATTTAAAATAACATGGAATAATATTTAAGTTGTTATGCTCAGTGAGGATACAATCTTAGCATTATGTTTAAGAACTTATTTTTCCTTATAGCTTTTAAAAGGAAAATTGAGAACATTTGTTTTATTTATGACCTATCTTATGTTGTTTATGAGCTATCCTGCTCCTATACTCCATTTCTTATTTTCATTAAACTTCAAATGTGAAAGCTTGTTTTTGTATCTGACTGTCATCAGGTTCATACTATTGAGCAATACGCTCGTCCAGTGGGTCTCAACCTTGCTAAGGCTCCAATCCTATAATACAGATCCTCGTGTTGTGGTGACCTCCAACCATAAAATTACTTTTATTGCTACTTCATAAATAGAAATTTGCTAGTTTTGAGTCATATTCTAAATATCTGATGTACAGAATATCTGATCTGCAACCCCAGTGAAAGCGTCTGTTCCGTCCCACAGGGGTCAGAGCCCAGGGTGAAAACTGCTACTCCACACTCTCTCAATAGATTCAAAATGAATCCTCCCCTGTGGCACTGGCCTACCCTCCCCAGTGCTCCTCACAATGACTTGCCCTTGGGTTCTCAGATTGCCTTAAAGTAGTGGCGACTAAACACATGTGCATGAGTCAAGTGGTTGACAGTCTTGACATCTATGTGGGTATCCGCTACCCTCTCTTAATTTTGTTCAGGTTTAATCTCCCTTTGCCATAGTTAACAATGTGTATCTTTTTTCTATTTAGCAATATTTCATAAATTAGAATGTGTTATAATCACATTATAACTTGTGGATCATTGCTTTTCATTTTTAATTAACTTTGTTAGAATATCAAAACTCTCCATGTTAAATTTAAGGCTTTTTGTAGTTATTTCACCCATCATGGCTGGCAACATAACTATCTGGGATTGTTTGACAGGGAGAGGAGGTTTATAATTTAGCATTGTTCCTGCTTCAGGGTATTTAAATACGCTCTCCCTGTTTCAGCATGCTCTGATTAAGAACTGCATTGCTGATAAGCCACTTATTTCTTGGTCTTAACAATTTGAGACCTAAGTTATGATAATTTATGTTCATTTTTGGTGTTGTTTGCTCTTATATAGTATCATTTCTGCCTTATAAGCACAGGATCATCATTGGCACTAACTTTTGTTGGAAATCTGTTGGTACGATTAATAAGGAGTGACATCTAGAAAGCTTCAGAAAGAAAACCTGCAGACTTGCGAAATTTTTGTAAAGCTTGTTTTGAGCATAAAATAATATTACAAATTCCACTTCTAAGTCACAGGCACTTTAAAATATTAACTCAGTAGTAGATTAAGATATTTTCACTGACTTTTGCTTAGCATAGGTTTATTGAGCAGTTGAAAAATAGGAACAGATGGAGAGAGAGAGAGAGAGAGAGAGAGAGAGAGAGAGAGAGAGAGA
>NC_022020.1:10141744-10150482 GCF_000317375.1 Microtus ochrogaster
ATATATATATATATTCCTAGTCACCTGCTAAATACATTCCTTGCATGAATGTATTCAGAACTGATCATTTGGTATGGGTTAACTAATTGTTATGTTTATTCCACACTCATCA
Organism: Microtus ochrogaster; assembly: GCF_000317375.1. Classification (NCBI taxonomy): domain Eukaryota; kingdom Metazoa; phylum Chordata; class Mammalia; order Rodentia; family Cricetidae; genus Microtus; species Microtus ochrogaster. The sequence continues at coordinate 10,141,857 of NC_022020.1, forward strand.
TTCCTTTCTGTAGTTTCTTGCCTCAGCTATGTGTCTATGTGTTAAAAATACATTTTGTGAATGTGTTTAATGACATGACTCACCAATTAATGGCTCTTATGTCAAAGTCTTTAGGATGTAAATTTGGTTCACAATTGACAAATAACAAGCCACCAGGTGCTCTTCTTAAACTTGCTACCACTTCTCTGAGGAGGGCAGAGACAGAAGGATTTTTAGGGCTTGTTGGTTCTGAACCTAGCAGAGATGAAAGCTCCAGGCTTAAAAAGACACCGGGTCTTACAGGAACAGGTCAAAATGATAGAAGTGGCAACTTGATGACCTCTTGTGCTTTGGCACACATTCACAGCTGAATACCCGTGATTAGAAACTCTGTGCATATACATGCACACACACACACACACACACACACACAAACACACACACGTAATTAATAAAGAAAAGTTGTAAAACATAAACTATGACATAAAATATTACATGCCAACTAAAATTATTTAGTTCATTGCTATTGTAAGGAGAGACCTATTTGTTCATCACAGCAGCCCAGCTAGTTTAGCCCAGAAATAACCACACAAAAGTTGTATTCATTAAAACACTGCCTGGCCCATTAGCTCTAACTTCTTATTTGCTGACTCTTACATCTCAATTTAACCCATTCCTATTAATCTGTATATCGCCATGTGGCAGTGGCTTACTGGGAAAGATTCTATCCAGCATCCATCTCAGGTGGAAAATTCATGGCTTCTCACTGACTCTACTTTCTTCCTCCCAGCATTCAGTTCTGTTTTCCCTGCCTCCCTAAGTTCTGCCCTATCAAAAGCCAAGGCAGTTTCTTTATTCATTAACCAATGAAAGCAACACACAAACAAAAGGAACTACTACACCACATTGCTATTTTACAGTATATTGTATTTAAAAGTATGCAAGTTATATAAAGTTATAGTCAAAGTCAGAACTCTGTTTAGGTTTGTGTAGGTGAACAAAGTGTTGTCTTCAATGATATATTAGCTATGCAAACATAGATATTAATATTAATATTTTGTAAAAGCACAAGAGGTAGTAGCTATATAATCAGAGCTTTAAAAATATTTATTTTAGAGAAAATACATGATATTCTATTTTCATTAAAACCATATTTTATATAATGTATAATTACAAAGGAGAACAGGGAATAAACAATATCCATTGTAAAATAAATCATTTCTAACACTTGCATGCATTTATATAGTATATATGTACATTCATTTTAATTTAACCAATATTATTTTTATCAATTTATTCTCATCTCTAAGACTCAAATATAGTACATTTTTTGTTCTAGGCTAAGAAGTTAACTAAGGACCTGTTTACATTTATAGTTTCCATATTATTTTCCTTTTTTGAGGTTATAATATAATTGGAACATTTCCCCCTTCCCTTTCCTCCTTCAAAACCCTCCCATAAACCCTCCCTGTTCTATTTCAAATTCATGGCATTATTTTCATGAATTGCTTTACAACATACACACATATAAATATAACCTTCTCCGTCTATATATTGATACATTCAAGAGTGAATTTTTCTGTTTCTGAATATGTCCACTTATGAATATAAGTGCTCAAGGAGTCTGCAGTTAGAGATGCAGATAGTTATGAGCTGTCAAATATGCATGCTGGGAAATGAACTCAGGCCCTGTGAAGCAAGAGTTTGTGCTCTATCTACTGAGTCATCTCTACTGCAATTTTTTTTTATTTGAACTGAGGTTTCTCTGTGTTATAGCAAGCTGTCAGTCTGATCTTGAACTTGCCAGTGCTTTCTGCCTGCTGGAATACGAGGTTTGGACCATCAGACGTGGCTTAATTTTATTTAAAAACCACAGAAACATTAACATGCATACTTGTCATCCTTTGTATTGCAACTTAGGTTATTAGCATGGCCTATTGATAGGGCTATTTGGAGAACAAATGAGGAAAACTGTATATAAGCACTGAGAAGTTTCTAGCACATGAAAAGAAACCAGCAAATACAAGAAGTGCTATTGAACTCATTATGTTTTGCAATGTGTTTTATATCCATTTAACAATATAGAGCAAATACTTCAAAGGCCATTAAATATTTTTATACAATGTTATTTAGATATACATGCTCGATTATAATTATACTTCTACAAATCTTGTTTGGGTGGGCATTCATATTTCTCTTTCACATTAATTCCATCCTCTCTGAAGTCCTTAAAATAAATATTTGTATACAAAGGCCTTATAAAATTCTTTTGCATTCTTTTTCATATTAAAAATTAACTGATATTTTACAATATAAATGATATTAAATTTTATTTTATTACTAGAATTCTTAATGTAATTACGTGCATGTTACTATAGTAATATTAATAATACATTCCAATTATGTAATAGCTTCTTTCCTACTCATTCTAACAATTGAATTCTACAGGTAATTCTGTGCATATCTATTAAAACAATCTTCTATGTTTATTTTTGATTTCTTTATTCTCTGAAATCAGTAATTTCCTATGGAATCTCTCACCATTTCATTATCACAATAGCCAATGACCAGTGTTTGCTCTGCATATTACAGTATAATGATCTTCCCATTAATCTACATAGATTATAAAGATTTATTTCATTTCTAAATGGAATTTATTACTCTCTGATTTGGTCTGTGCTTAATTACATTATTTAAGCAAACCACCACTCATTTTCAACTACTTCCCAGACTACCCTGAAGTGAAATTTTCCTTTTAAGCTTTCTAAATACTTTGAATGTTTTCATTTTGATTTTCTCTGCACTAAATTGTTTACAGAAACTAACTGAGTGAGATCTGTCAGTCTATGAGGTGAGACAGTCAGAGAGTCACAAATGTTTCAGATGCCCAGGTTCTGAATTTCATCCAGTTTCCAACATATTTACTTCAATATATACCTTTTTTTTATTATTGCTGTCTTAGAAATATTTCTAAACATTTATCTTTTTATTTTTTTTATCAGTTTACTGAGAAGCAAGCTCAGGTAGCTGTTATCACTATTTATTGAAGTGAATCCATATATGTATGTCTATAATACGAATATGATTATGACTATAATGTGCTTGGTATCTTTTAATCCCCATATGACCATGACATCAATCCATCTTCATTTAAATATCTGAATAATATTCTAGTGCCAATAAGAACTAAATTATACTGTTTTGTGTCTACTTAGTAACACTTAAGAATCAAAGCCCAGAACAGCTGTTCTCTACTAATTCTGTATAGAGCACTGTATAAAACAATCCTGAGCAAAAACAAACTGTAAGGTAGTATAAATTGGTCAGTAAGATTCTAGAGATGCATGGAGCCTCGATGGTCTGCAGGGGATCTATGTCTCCTGAAAAGAGGCCCTAGGTAGTACTCTTTCCTCTTCCATTTGATGCCTGGCATTGTGCTGTGGAATCATACTATCAGGAGAAGCCACAGCTGTTTTGATAGAAAAATAACTACTCTTGGCAATGTAGTCATTTAGAGATGCTTGAGGAAAATTTTTATGAAAATATTCACAATTTTATTACTTAAATAACTTTTTTATTTTTAATCCATTTATTTAATCAATTAAATGTCAACTGATTAACAAGCACTATTGCATCTATGTCTTTCTTTCAACTTTATTAGGTAATGCTAATATGACAGCTATATTCCAACTTCAGCATTTGCTTTCACTAACAGGTAGGTGACTATGTGGAGTGAGTGATGATAAACCAAAGAGAAAGATTTTTAAGCTAATTAGATTATGCCCAACATAGTGGGGTTTATTAAATCCAGAAAATAAGGACACCTTATAAACACAATTAATTGCTCAAGATAGTTTATTATCACAGTGGTGGCAGTCAACAGCTAAAAGTAGACATATGGGGTTTCCCTGTAGAGTAATATGTTAAAATGATCAAATTTGGATGCCTAAAATTATTTCATAAAAAATGGAAATTTAAAAATCTAAAGTATATCATGGAATTAGAGTCTATTTTGTAATAATTATACATGACCATATTTTGTGGAATATAACAGAACTCCTGTGACAGATTTCGTCTTTACTTAAAATTGTAGAATAGTAATATCTGAAGGGAATCAGATGTTACGGTGGATGTATATATTTTTCTTTAAATATATTTCAATTTAAACACAAGCAAACAAATGAACAAACAAAGCTAAGAAAGAAAACATTCAGGCTGGGAGGATGGCTCAACCGTTAGAAGAACGGATTGATCTACCTGATGACCAGGTTTCAATTCCCATCATTCACTTGGCATTTCACAACTGTTAGTGGCTCTAATTCCAGAAGATATGTTACCCTAACAGAGACATGAATGCAGGCAAAACAACAATGCACATAAAATAAAATAGGTATTTACAAAAATTTTAATCTCCTTATTAAAAAAATGTGTTCCCTCAAATGACTTTTAAAAAAAAAAAAAAACCTTTAAATCATCTCAGCTCCTAAAGATGATTTTTATGGGCAACACATGATTTCCCCTTTTAACTTAAAAATAATCAAAGAACTAAAACATAATTCAATGGGAAACAGTAAAAATATTTACAATTGCTCTCATTTAATTAACAATGTTTATATGTATATATTACTATATATACATATATACATATATATATATATATATATATATATATTACTCAAAAAATGTTAGTGAGCTAGAGATAAAAAACACTGAGGTCGAATTTTTGTCTAACTTTGTGAAATCCTTACTTCTTCTACTCCTAGTACTGCAAAATTATAGACTTTCTTTACAAATACTCTGTTAGTATAACATGTTTCTTCTTCTCCTTTTCCTCTATCTCCTCCTCCTCTTTGTCCTCCTCCTTCTTGTTTAGCAAGACAGGGCTTCTCTGTGTAACTTCCCTGGCTGTCCTGAAACTTGCACTATAGATCAGGCTGTCCTCAAACTCACAGAGATCTGCCTGCCTCTGCCTTCTGAGAGCTGGGATAAAGGTGTGTGCCACCACCACATGATATAAAATGACAGTATTAAATCTTAGCAAGGCTAATATTTTAAATCATCCAGTGGTTGATTACATAAGATTTTCTTTCCTCTTCCAGCATGTACTCTAGTCATCTTGTTGCATAGATAAACATCACCATATTTATTCCTTCAGGGTGATGGTCTGTTATCCCAGGATGAGGCAAACTCTATACAGAATGAAGACTGATGTTAATCATTTCAAGGATGACTTGAGTACCCCATGAGAACACCGAATTACATTTTAGCATAGTTACATCTTGAAGCCAGTAGCTTGCATGCACTGTATCAAGAATGCATGAATAACCTTATTTCAGCAAGAGTAGTAAATAAAGTTATTACATAATACACCGTGTCTTTCTAGAATTTTACGTTTATGCATAGAAGGTTGCAACAAATTCTGAAGGATATCCTAAGGAAAGTGTGCTTTGCCTGGGGCTCTGAGCTATGTAATCACACTCTGGGGCTGTTCAGAATTGAATTCCAGTGAAATGAACTGAAGGAAAACTTAGAGAGTTTCCACTTCATATCCTGCTTAACTTCAGTTATTTTCCCCAAATGCTGTAGAAAGTGCTTTGAAGAACTTCCAAATATTGTCTCCAAAGAATTAGAAGTTCTTGCAGTTACAGATTAAAAAAAAGAAGAAAAAGACTCAACTACCATCTTAAAGGAAAGCAGATTAAAGTATTCACATAAAAACTGACCAAGAGCCAGAAGCTGCATAAATAGGATTTATTATTTTATAGTCTTCCTTTATTCAATAGAAAATAATGGTATTTTAAGTTTAATCATCTGGAGGCTCAGAACTAAACTATTATACCCCTTGATATTAGAATTCATCTATAAGTATTTATTTACTGCTATGAATCATAAACATTTTAAGTGAAATAAATTAAAATCATATCATAGGTCATAATTCTGATAATATATATACAAAATAGCTTCAGCTACTAAGTGGAGTGAAGGAACTTATTGTAATAATATAGGAGAAACTGTATAAACTAGTAAAAAAAAGTCTGTGCTGTGGATATGGTTCACGAGATAAAGTGCTTACCATCCAAGCATGTAAACCTGAGCTGGATTGTGTATAGGTGTATAGGTGTTAGCATATGCAGGTATGAGCTGGAATTTATAGAGGTGGGGGGATATGTGTGGTCCAAGCATTTTTACAGTAAGACTGGAGATAGATACAAAAAATTCGCCAGAATCTCACAGACCAGATACTTCTAGTATACGAAGCTGTGGGACAAGAAAGAGTTTCTATAGCGAGTAAGTGGAGGGCTAATGCCTACATTGAGGTTTTTTTCTAGCCTCCATATGCATGTTGCTGTATGCAGACATGTTCCCACACTCACATGCACAGGTGCATACACATATGCACACCATGCACATGAACACATGCAAAAGACTAGCTAAAATTATAATAATAAAAAGTCTATTATATCAATATCTATGTAACTTGACCTTGTTCTGAAGTAGATGTCTATCATGTGTTTTACATGCATTGTTTTTCTTAATTCCCTGTCCTACATCCAGTTGTCATAATTTCACATTTAATGCCCTATGTGGTTTATCCTAATTTGGCTAGATTGTATTTAGAAGGCTGTGCAAAGCAGCAAAATCCTAGTTTTATCTTCCCCGTGGGTATTGATCAAATTGGCATTCCTTCAGCTCAACAGTCACAGATATTAATTTGTTCCTCCTCTGCCTCCCAAACCACTGAGCTGTAAGAATTGCAAGCCACGCTTGTTTTGCTAGTGAATCTTTGCTAATTTCTTGCTGGCTTTGTGCTTAACAGTGCACACAGCATCGCTGCACCACCCTTCTACAACGAGTAAGGTCCCTGGGAACGGACTTGTTCCAGCAGAGATAAAAGAGCCAAGAAAACGTTGATTCTTAGGATGTGCATCCCAAGTTTAATCAAATTAGAGACCATTGGCCAGTGATCTTTCCTATGCAGAGTGAATTTTGTACAGCATAACTTCCTACTTCCATCACTCTGCTTCCCACAGCATGAATATTAGGAAGATTTGAATCCTTAATGGATGTAATTGAATTTTGATCATGCTTTTTCTTTATAAGGGTAAAAGATATTATTTTTGTCTGCTCTCCACCTTTCAAAAGAGAAATTGTTGTTTTGTTTTCTTTTGTCTCTTACTAATATGGTCAGTACAGTCAGGAAGATTCTAGAAGGTCATCGTAAGTCTGCCTTAAATTTCCCCAAATCATTGAACAATGTTTCTCCTCCACACAAATAAATACACTGATAGCAATTTAATTTTACAAACTTCCAATTTCTATTATTAAATTGGACAGAATAAAACACGGTCAGCTGCTGCTAACCTCAGTACTTTATATCCTTTAAGAAGTCTTAAGTAAATCTAAGAAACTTCTGGTTCCCTTTTCCATATGACTGTTTACTCATTAAAGCTGAAAACTAAAGGTGAGAACATTTCTTCACTTTTATTTAAGGTATTTACTTAAGCCAATTATAATTCTACAGAAATAATGTCCAATTTATTGCTTTGCCTGTCTATTTATTAAAATACAGAGTTTCCTTTAATTGCTTTGGATTCTTTGGAAACTAGCATGTTTCCTAAGATAGCTTCTGTTAAAATATTGCTGAGCTTTATTAGCTTATATATCTATGAATTTTCATAAACTTTCCTTACAGCTGCATTTCAAATAATTACTCTTATTGATAATTTAACAAGAAAGAAATAAAACTATAAGTAAATTTTCATACAAAAATGGACTTATTCCATTTCAATTATATATTCACAATGAATGTTTATATGCTTGAAGTATTTCATTTCCTCAAAAGTGAAGTTAAATTGTATATAAATTATAACAAAATTTTAACTATTATAAAAAATTGTTCCCCAGAATTGGTTATCTTACTACTTGTAAATTTCAATAGCAATCTTGAAAAGCAAATCCTACATAATTTGTACCTTTTTGTATTTAATTAGCTGTACCCCTGTAGACAGCATCCTAAGCCAACAGTAAACATGACTGAGTCTTCAACCAACATCACAAATAGCTGAACAATGAGCCCCAACACACGTTGATCTCCCTCTTTCTGCCTGAGGAATGAAGAACGCTTATACATTACTTTGCTAGAACATTCTCAGCACCTGAAAGCTGTTTGAATTGTTATATATTCTGGAAAACTCACTCTCTTGAATTAAAAAGAAAATCAGAAGATTGAGTTTTATTTCCACCAGATACTTTGAGTTTCTTCCATAACATTTGAAAGACTAATCTCAAAACATTTAGATGCCATTTGATGTCAGGATTAGTCATACAGGGTTGTATCAACAACTTCAAACTTTCGTAGTTTTAGAACTAATTGCAAAAGATACATGGGGCCATACCATTCACACATTTTTTCATACATGAGATAGACAGAAAAATTACTCAGTGCCACCAACGCGGTGGCGGCAGCCAGGGGCAGTGAGGGCTGTGACTGGAACAGCTGACTCATGGATCCGACAAGTTTTGCCAGTTCCTGCAGTAGCAGTAGCTGAGACAGAATAGGAGTGAGAAAAGGAGCATTTATAGGCATGGGGAGAGGGGATATCCCAATCCCAGACAGGCTTAATTGTGGTGGGAGGCAGTCTAGTAG
>NC_022020.1:10150962-10173322 GCF_000317375.1 Microtus ochrogaster
GGAGATGGCTTTAGGTTATTATTTAAGCGGTATGTAGGCCTTGTAGTGCAAAGGTGGTTAAGGCTCGAATCTGTAATTAAGGCATTAAACTTAGAGGTTTTAGGGTCTCTAAAAGACATTCCAGGTAGGACATTAGACTGATAGCACTGGAAAGTTTATTTTCCACGGCCAAGGATGGGAGAGAGACAGGACCCAAAGGCTGTCTACAAATGTCATTGAGACAGAGCAAGAGAGTAAAGTGAATGGTCAGGCCATTCTAAGGCTCGTCAGCTGAGATGGAGACCAGGCAGGACGACTTTGAGAGACCTAAGAATAGGACAACTGTCCTAGACGTGATCAGGACAACAGTTTGATTCCTGTCCTTAGCCATGGAGAATTACCAGAGATGAATGTCAGCAAAAGCGGGCTTGGAGAAGGGGACCTAATCCTTTAGTCGGTGTTATGTTCTGTCATGGAGCGGGCACAGGAAGTTGAAAAGCAGTCCACATCCAGGATCTCTGCATGCCTCAGCCTGCCTGTCCACAGGCAGAAGGAACATGGACAGAGCCTGGCAGAGTCAATGTTGTCATTTATGGTGGTGCAATGCTGGCAGGTCTCCTGTTGGCTGGGAGACCTCTGCAGCTAGGAAACAGACAGATGAGCAATGCAGAGATAACTTGGGCATAGAGTTGATTTAGTGGGTATTGGAGAGGATATATGGGTAAGGGGTGATGGAGGGGTAGAGAAAAAAAGAGAACAGAAGGATGGAGAGAGAGAGGGAGACAGACAGAGAGACAGAGAGGGAGAGGAGTTGGGAGGTCTACTTGCCTTGGAAGGAAGGGGGAGATTGGGAGTGGGCAGGGTTTGTCTCTTAAAGGCACAGGGTACACAGGTGACAGGGCAGACCAGCAGGTTTATTACATTACCTGGTGTCTAATTTTATGTCTCCCTTTTTGTTTTTGATTTTGTTATTTTGGATATTCTCTCTCGACCTTTTAGTTGGTTTATATAAAGGTTTGTCCATCTTGTTGATTTTTTTCAAAGAAAAACTCTTTGTTACATTGATTATTTCTATTGTTATCTTTGCTTCTATTTTATTGTTTTCAGCCTGAACTTTGATTATTTCATGTCATCTACTCCCCTTGGGTGTGTTTGCTTCTTTTTTCTAGAGGTTTCAAGTGTGCCATTAAGTCACTAGTTTGAAATTTCTTCAGTTCTTTATGCAGGTATTTACTACTTTGAACTTTCCTCTTAGCACTGCTTTTATTGTGTTCTATAAGTCTGGGCATGTTGTGAATTTATTTTCATTGAATTCTGGAAAGTGTTTGATTTATTTCTTTATTGACCCATTTATAATTTGGTTGATAGTTGTTTGGTTTCAGTGTGTTTGTAGACTTTCTATAGTTTGTGCTTTATACCACAAACTTTAACTCGTGGTAATCTCATAAAATATAGTAGGTTATTCCAATTTTTTCTATCTGTTGAGATTTTCTTTGTTACCTAGTATGTGTTTAATTTAGTTCTTGGCATTCTGTGACTGTGACAAAATAAGACAGTCAACTAAACAGGATTTACTTTGTCTCTTTGTTTAAGAGTTTTTTTTTTTTCCCCATAGTGCCTTGTCCCTATGGCAAGAAACAGCATGGTCAATAATTTAATGTGAACCAAAGCTGTTAACTTCATGGCAGCAGGAAGCAAAAGGTGAGAGGAATTAGTGTAGAAATATCTCTTTCCAGGTGATGCTTTTTTGACATTTTTCTTCCAAGTAGGTTTCGTGTCTTCAACATTCCACCTAGTCCCAATTGTATACACCTTTAGTAACCAAACTTAAACAAGTTGACTTTTAACATTTATGCAAAACTCAATTGACAAAACTTGAACACGTTGGTCTTTGACATATATGCAAAATTCAATCTAAAATATAAACATTCCTTTGAATATATGATATTTATACACTGTATGTGTGTCAATCCATCATAACATGCTGGAAAGCAATGAACATACACATTCTACAAAGTTAAACAAATGATTATTGTATCATTTTACATTTCTTTGTATTTAGCCACAGTGATAAAAAGCAAAACAGAACCTTAAATATCCAACCAAAGGATGGAATTTGTAATAATAACACGAACTTTTATTGTTAGTAACCATACATCTACTTAACCCCAGCATTGGACTAGGAAGCTTAAGAATTGGAGGTTTCCAGCTTGCACTAGAGAGAAGACACATCAGAACAACTACCACAATTTAGAACTGTTCCAAATTTCATCTATTTTGTAAAAGTAGAGAGGAATTTGTTTTAAAAGGTACACGTGAACCTGCTAGCAACCCTGTTGCACTTCTTTGTTGTTTGTGTTTTCTTCTTAGGCAGTGTCCATGGTCTTAATTGACTGGCAGGGTTGGTAGACACTTTATGTAAAACCTTTTGTACCCATTATGTTTACCATCAAGATTATGGGAAACAGAAGACAGCCACATTAATTTCTCAGTCCATTGTGATGTAATGACAGGTCCTAAACAATGTTAGCCTTGAGAATTAGTATGCATTATTAAATAATGCCTCCCTCATTTTCTATTAATTTTCTCATTGAAGAGGGATTTTATTCTTCACTGTTTCAAATGTGTGCAGAGAGTAATGCTTGCATGAAATAGAGGCCCTAAGGTAGTAGCATCTGAGGATGCTTAGTGGGGTTGATATCCTCAATCATTACCATCCCTGGCCAAACATCACTATTTCATAACACCTTAGAGATCATATTGCCAAAATATTTGAGAAACCCTAAGTTTAAAGGGAATATGAATAATCTATATAAAATCAATGCTCATAAACTAAGAAAAAGTTAAATGAAATACATATCTTAATATGCTTCATTGTTAGCAGAGGTTGCAATAGTTTGCCTGGGAGCAGTGGAGATTTCCTATTTGGTCTTCTATACATTGGGTTTTCTTCTCCATCTCTGTTTCTGTTCTCTGTCTTTCTCTCTGTTTCTCTTTCTCTTGCTCTGCTGTGGCAGCTAAGAATAATAATGATTCAAGGAACAAGGAAATTCATAGTATCTGCTGTGTTTTCCACTGCTAGAGATGAGAACTGATGGGCATTTCCCATGTCCAGTCATCACCCCCTCAACTGTTAACCTGACCAAAAAGCAGGATGAAAGCTGAGAAAGAAAAGGAAATAAGGAAAATCAAAAATAAATCTAGATTCAGATACAAAACAACCAGTTGTCCCCTTCTGTATAAACTATTTCAAATCCTTTGTCACATCTCTCCAGCTTAACAATCTGTGTAGTGATTTGGAGAATTATAAATTGCCCTAAATTGCCCTGATGAACATTACCTCAGATAAAACTCATCCCAAACAATTTTATGATACACAGGTATTAATTAGTTTCCCCATTTCATCAAAATAATAAGTCTCTGTACTTATTTCTAAGTACATAAATACTAAAGTGTATCCAAATGTTTGAGTGATAAATGGAAAGATGATTGTTTTGGACAGTAAACTTCCAGTTTTGAAATTATTTGATAAGCAGAAATGTATACTACTACTATGAACTATAATATAACAGAAGTTAGGCTAGGTTGTCATTTTATTTCTGTTTCAATACTGATCTTTAAAATTTTTCATTGTTTTAATCTTTAAATAATTGTATATGTTCCTTAGAAAAATAAAATATAGCAATAGAAAATAAAACAAATAACAGTAACTTTGACATCACTATTTTGAAAAAAATTATTGTAATATATTTAATTTCAATTCATAGAAATAAATGATTGTGTCAGCAAGGAATATAACAACTAATATTAAGTTATTAAAATTCTTTAAGAATGTTTGAATCACTAGACAAAGAATCTGCTCTAACAGCTCTATATTTCTGTGTGCAAGAAGTGTATTCTGTTGTATGAAACAGGGACACCCAATTGTCTAATAAAGGACAATTCTCAAGAGGAGTTGAGAAATCAAGTGGAGAAAATATCTGTATAATGAAAATGACTCCTAAAATAGAAAGGCTGTTATGGAAACAGATCATGGATGGCAGCAGCATGTGTTCCCATTATCCCGAGTGCTCAGAAACTTTTGTTTAAATGTCACCTTCTTCATTACAAGTTTAATTATAAGGCAATCCTAATTACATTTTGTCATTCAATCGCTCGTTTTTCTGAAGGAAACAAACATCAATATACGATATACATGTTGGCACAGTAGGAAAAACTTAAGTTAAAAATATGTAAGTATTGTCCAAGGCAAAGGTATTTTCAGGTCACCGTACATTATAAACATTGTAGAAGAGTATATGCAGTTACCTCCACAATGACTTACTTTGTGTGGTTCAGGTCATCAGACAATGGAGTTATTTAAAAATTTCCTTGTTGTATAGTTTATCTCTATAAACCTAAGGCCTGTATAGAATAACAAAGTAATTTGTGATGTATTATGTATGAATTTGTAAAGACTGTGGATAATACTACAATATTTTTAATTATTTTGAGACTGTAATATAATTACATAATTTTACCCTTCTCTTTATTCCCTCTATATACTCCTCTATAGTTTTTCTTATTCTCTTTCAAATTCATGGGCTAAATATTCATCAATTGATACTACATATATACACATGCACACGGACACACATTTATATGTAAAACCTACTTAGTCTATATAATATTGCATGTAGGTATGTTTTCAGGGCTGACTGTTGGGTATTGGACAACCAATTGGTGTACTTTTCCCTGGTGAATACTATTTCTCCGGCTTTCCACATTCCTTAGATGTCTCTAGTTCTCTGTGTAGGGTTGAGGCATGGTGGACTTTGCCCATCCACTTTATCACATCGATTTGTTTCCCTGTTCAGGTCATATTTAGGCAATCACAGTGGTGAGTTTTTGTGTGTGTACCTTCTGCCCATCAACAGTCCCTCCCAGCTATGAGGCCAATGAACTCCAACACCTATTGTTTAGAAGGGCTCTAGGAAGCCCCTTAAATAGCAATATTTTGGTTAGAAGGATCTTAATTCAAAATAGTGATTTTGGAGGAAAATAAAAAAGAATTGGAGATGAGAGAGATAACACATTTTGAGAGATTAGTAAATTTTAAAAGCTTTAAAATTGGCAAATAGACCATTAACCGTTGTTTAAGTGAAATCTGTGAGTATTCATGATACAATTAAAATTTGTACAATTTGTCTTTGAGATACCAACTTGCTCATCTTAATTTTACTATGTACAATTTTTTCTTTCATTAATATTATGCATTTTTATTGAATATACTATGTGTATAGCTAAAAGAATGGTTAAATATTTAAATATGTTTTCTATTAATTCCAAGTATAATTCATATTGTTATGTGTTTTAAATTTTAAAAATTCATGATTTCAGCGATTGGAAACATAAATTGTTCAACTTTTTGGATGATTAACAATTGAAAATAAATAAGCATGCATTACCTTCTTCATTTAGTATTATAAAAAGGAACAAAGTTTATTTTTCTATAATGATTGATTAGCGAAATTCTTTTTAATGTTTCTCTATAGCTTTATCCAGGATGTTCTTTATTTACCCATAAAGCTGAGCAATTTTTAGTTCTTTGAGTTGTTTCTTTATTATAGAAATGTAGCACAAATTCTAACTGGTATTAATAATAAAAACCCTGAGTCAGGAATAAATCTTGAAAGATCTGAGAAGCAGAGCATCTAGAGACTAGTTTTTACCTCTACAGACCAAAAGGGCGATCTTTCAATAAGCAGTACCAGAGGGATGTAGTTCTGAGATGTCTGGGGAGTGATGGCTAATCAGGTGTGCCTTGCTGTTTGCCAACAGCTCTGTGAATTACTGGAAAAACATTGAGTGCTTGTAAAGTGGTTGCAGTATTTGCTCTTCGTGTATCACTTCTTATTTTTTGAATGATGGAACCAATCTGAAGGAAAGTCCAGTGGTCTGGCTTGGAACTAGAGTTAGAATATTTGATTAAACAAAGTCCACTATTTTAATTATATTTCCAGACCTATGTGAATGTCATTTTAATTCCCACCGCTTACCTTTCACGTATGTAACCATCCAGTTGTTAACCTGTCCTTAGTTCCTCCTGAGACCTGGAAACCAAGGAGTTAACCTGTAACCCACCATGTTGCTCATAAGTGCACTGGCCCGTTCCCCCAGGATTTCTCTGTGCTCCCAGTGGCCTGTACTCCAAAACAAATGGAGAGACTGATTTAGATAAGGCCAAGGACAAAGCAGAGGCTCTCGCTCTCACCTTGCAGAGAAGGGAGCTTCCAGTTCTGGTAAGGACAAGGAGCCAATTATTACACTGAAAACTAAAAATTAAGGCTTTGTTTAACACCTTATATCTGAATAAATAATTATGGAAGAAAAAAAGAATTCTCACACTTTTTTTTGTTTGTTTTTTTCGAGACAGGGTTTCTCTGTGGTTTTGGAGCCTGTCCTGGAACTAGCTCTTGTAGACCAGGCTGGTCTCGAACTCACAGAGATCCGCCTGCCTCTGCCTCCCGAGTGCTGGGATTAAAAGCGTGCGCCACCAGTAATTCTCACACTTATATTCATTAGTATGGCTATAGGATAGGACCATTTTATGCTCCCTCTCCTCAGCTGCCCAAGGAACTAGCTGGGGACATCTCCTTGGACACCTGGGAACCCCTCTAAAGTCAAGTTTCTTGCCAACCCTAAAATGCCTCCCTTAATTAAGATATATATTTCCCTGCTCTCATATCCAGCCTTACTGAAGAATATCTTGCATATCACCATAGAACCTTCATCTGACGATGGATGGAGATAGAGATAGAGACCCAAATTGGAGCACTGGACTGAGCTTCCAAGGTCCAAATGAGAAGCAGAAGAAGGGAGAATATAAGCAAGTAAGTCAGGACCGCAAGGGTTGCGCCCACTCACTGAGATGGTGGGGCTGATCTAATGGGATCTCACCAAGGCCAGCTGAACTGGGACTGATGGAGCACGTGATCAAACTGGACCTCTGAACATGGCAGACAATGAGGGCTGACTGAGAAGCCAAGGACAATGGCACTGGGTATTGATCCTGATGCATGTACTGGCTTTGTGGGAGTCTAGTCTGTTTGGATGCTCACCTTCCTAGACCTGGATGGAGGGGGGAGGACCTTGGACTTCCCACAGGGCAGAGAACCCTGACTGCCCTTTGGACTGGAGAGGGAGGGAGAGGGGGAGGGGGTGAAAAGGGAGGGAAATGTGAGAAGGGGAGGAGGTGGAAATTTTTAATAATAATAATAATAATAATAGAATTCTCAGACTGAGTGCTGTCTCTACAAAATATCAGACTGGATGCCTGAGCTCGTGTCTCCTTGGCTACATTTCTCTCTCAGAACAGGCATATCCCTTACTGTCTCCAGCTTCCTAGTGCTGGGATTAAAGACATGTGGTTACAAAGTACTAAGATTAAAAATGTGAGCTATCACTGCCTTGATCTGTTTCTCTTTTAGACTGGATCAATCTTGTATAACCCAGGGTAGTCTTGAACTCACAGAGATCCATGTGCCTGTCTCCCGAGTGCTTGAAATAAAGGTGTATGCCACCACTGCCTGACCTCTATAGTTAACCAGTGGCTTAGTTCCACTCTCTGATCTTTAGGTAAGCTTTATTGATTAGATCATAATCAAAAGAGTACAACCTAAGAATGAGTTGAAAACAAAGACCATGAGAACAATATTCATGGAAGACCTGTGGACCCACCAAGTGTGATTTCCCCTTGATTGTTCTTGTGGTTCCATATTTCAATATACTTATTCTCTCCCATAAAAGAGACCACTGGACCAGCGCTAACATTTCCAAGAGATAGTTTTCTCTCAGCACAGGTAAAAAATTATTAATTTAATGTCCCATCTTTTCTGCAGAAAATTAGAAATATGCAAAATGTCAAAATTTGCTCTTGTCAATCTTTTCAGTCTTAGAGATTCCCATGCCCTATCTTTGCCATCATTATTGTGTTTATATCGCATTGACAGTATCAAGAGCTACACACTAGGTACCAGAAGACACCTAACTAATCTCACTCAATCAAACCCACCTCTAGTAGAGCAGCTGCCACTGAAATCCCTATTAGTTAAAGCCATAATAACCCCCAAGTCATCCTCCTTATTACCTTAATTTTTGAAGAAAACAATATTTAAAATTGAATGGAGATCTGGTATATCATCTTTTATGTGTATTTTTATTAATCATTTTTTTCATTTATTCTCCACACTAACCTGAGTTTCCCCTCCCTTCTCTCCCGTACCCCCACCTCCACCCTATCCACTGATCCACACTTCCTCCCTTTCCACTTAGATCTGTAATATGTCTCATAGGAATCAACAAAACAAAGCATGTCAAACTGAAGCAGAACCAAGCTCCTCTCCTCTGCATCAAGGTTGAACAAGGCATTTCACCATAGGGAATAGGTTCGAAAGAGCAAGCTCATTCATCAGGAACAGGTCCTGATACCACTGCTAAGAGCCCCAGAAAAGACCAAGCTACACAATTGTCATCCAGATACAAAGTCCTATGCTGATTCCCTAACTGTCCATCCAGAGTGTGCGAGATCCCACAAGCTCAGGTCACCTCTCTCTGTGGGTTTCCCCATCATTATCTTGACCCCTGGTTGTTTATATAATCCATCCACCCTCTCTTCTACTGGACTCCCAGAGCTTGGTCCAGTACTTGGCTGTGGATCTCTGTCTTCTTCAATCAGGTACTGGATGAAGGCTCAATGACGACAACTAGAGCAGTTACCAATCAGATTACAGGGGAAAGCCAGTTCAGGCACCGTCTTCGCTATTGCTAGGGGTCTAACCTGGGGTCAATCTTACAAGTTCCTGGGAGACTCCCTGCCACCAGTTTATATTTAATTAACTGTTATAGGTCTGTTTAAATTGCTTGTCTGGTCTTGATTTAAATTAGGTGTTTGGTACCTATCAAGAAAGTTGTGTGTTTCTTTTAGATTTTCCAATTTTGTGGAGTACAAGTATTTGAAGTATGAACTAATATTTCTCTGTAGGCTTCCTTCAATTATCATTGTTGGGTTCAGTTAGGGTTTGTATTTCAGGGTAGTCCAGCTAAGAGGTCAGATTATCTATTTGGTGTGGGAGAGCCGGCCATGTGGAGGATGTGCACTTGCATGGGCTTGGGTAGCAGAGTGGGTCTTGCAAGGACAGCATCCAGTGGATGGCAGGGGTTGGGATGCAGTTTGGAGCCAGGTCTTTCACAAACCTGCAGCTGGTGGAGAGTGCCAATATGTCAGCTTTTAAGGCAAGATAATGTAATTTAAATTTTTGTTAGTGGAATTAATGTATTTGTTTGCTCACTCCTGAAATGTGATATTGAATCTTTGGGTTTAAATATCACTGCAAGAAATCCTACTGGGTTCCAGCTGGCTTTTCTCATACACAGGTAGAAATAGGTTCATTCTGAGTATTGTGAAATCAATGTGTCAGTCTGGTTAAGCACGGCAGATGCCTATTTCAAAAATGCATCCTACGACTGAGAAAAAAAAAACACAAAATTAACTGGCCTGTCCACTCACACAACTTTCATAATACCATTGTGTGATGTACTTGTGCTAAAACAGCATTAGTCATCTGTCTCCAACAACCCTGTTATGAGCAGTTGTGAGACTGGATATCTTCAATCAGAATCAGCACAGAGCAACATCTCCTATGTCTGCTTACATCCTTTCCCCAAATGTCAAATTTTTTATAAATTAAATAAATAAAAAGTCTACTTGTATAATTATTAAAGAAATGTTAAGTAAAAAATTTGAAGTGAAACATTGCCCCTTCAAATAGAGACCTAAACTCATTTTTATTCAGGAGATTTTCCTGTTTAAACTGGGTAAAACTTAAAAAAAATTATTTGAGAGATTGTATTTCTCTTTTATAAAACAAAATATATTTTTGTCTTCTTGAATACCAACTTTTCTCCTTAAACAGATATATTAGATATTTTCTTGTCACTGTTGCCATTGCCTCTCAGAAGTAACTTGAAGAAAGGGGTGCTTTCAGCTAGTGTTTCAGAAGGAGCAGTTTACCATGGATGGCTCAAGCATCTCTATCAGCACCAGTGGAATTTTCAGAATTACATATTTACATCTTGGTAAGCAGGGAGTGCAGTCAAGCTATGAGTCTCAAAGGTCTAGTCCTCATTAGACCTATGACTGCCAGCTTGACCCCATGGCCAAGAGGTCCATCAACCTCTCAAAACAGGATCAACATCTGGAGTTCAATGATCAAATGGGGAACATTTCAGATTTAAACACAGCAACTTTAGTAAAAGGCACAGACATTCTTAAATATCTTGCTTATTTCATGTTTAGGAATACAATGTTCAGTGAGCCTACACCTTAGGTCTCTGGGTTTTCATTAATTGTGCTACATAGGTTTTATCTCAAAACAAAATAAAGAAACAAAAGAAAATATCTGATTCAGTCTGGAGTGGTCGGGAACTACTTGTAATTTGGATTTTTTTACAGGCAAAGGATATGTCTTTGTGGATACTCAGGGAAAGCCATTTTTCTCATTCACAGTTCATCAGGCATAAGGAGACTAAGTTGTAGACAAAGATGGAGAGACCTGCAATGACACTGTATAATGGTAGAAATATGTATCTCATTCACTTAGCACTTAGGGAGTATAAAGAAAGATTTCAGATGAACACCTTTTATGTTGGCATCTATACATCATTTCTCATTCTTTGAAATACCCATAAATGCACACAATTGTGTATAAATATAAACACACTTATCAGCACTTCCTACTTCACATCCTCGGCAGAAATGAGGTGTAGGTGCTTGGCATTTCATCAACTTCCTTGAATTAAGTGATTAAAAATCCTTTTAATCGTTTCAACTCTTTAATATGATAAATTTGATATTTAAAGTAATCTATTATTTTCAGCATTTGAAATCATTTCATGAATGGAAGTAGTGCAGATATATCTGCCTACTATGATTTATAACAAAATTGTGTGGTTTACTTTACATTTCCCTTATCCACACTAATAAAATTTAATACACATTTAAAATAAACATAATAATTTAAATAAATAAATAAACATGTGAGTAAATAAGTATATATAACTTTAGTTAACTTTTTCTTGACTCTTACCATTTGCAATCATCTTAATGAAATAGCATTTTTCTTTGAGCAAATCCTCCACCCCAAATAAATAATGGAGCAATACGTCATCTGCCTGTGCTCAACTGAAACTCTTATGGAACAGAGACCATTGTTGAAGCCAAGTTTCCCAGAAGCCTAATTCAATCTCTGCTTCCGCCTGCAGGCCAGTATTAATATTCAGTATCAAAGATACTTTTTTTCCTAAAAAGTATTCTAATTATTGTACATAACTCAACATGACAAGTAGTTGATCTTTTGGGGCAGAAGAAATGACTGGTCTTTCATGAGTAAGTATAATTTTCTAATTTGAATGCTAAAGCATGTTTTATCAACTCTATTTTCCAAAAGAATTTACTTTGTTATCTGTACCCATTCAATATTTTTATTTATTTTCTTATGATGTATGTGTTCCTGTGTGACTTTGTGTTTGCCACATGTTTGTAGAGATCAGTGAAGGTTATAAGAGAGTATCAGGTCTCTGGAGCTGAGGTTATAGGTAATTATACGTTGCCACGAGGGTCCTAGGAACCAAACACATGTCCTCTGAAGAAGAATAACTTTCAGTTATTAAACGATCTCCCAAGGTCCTATGCATCATGTCTATCCATCTTATGCAAACTAATGGGTTATAATGGGTTATACCATCTCTTTCACCACTTCAGTCTATGTCTCAGCATTGATATGAAACACCATTACCTTTATTGTACCTCCATATTTTATATAGTCAATGATTTATCAGTTGTTATATAAGTATCTGATATTTTTTGTTTCTTTATTTTGTTTTGAGATAAAACCAATGTAGCACAATTAATAAAAACCCAGAGACAGGTATTGGGGTTCAACCTGAAGGTCAGAAGAGCAAAAGAGCCAGCCACCGACTCTCTCCTCTACCTCAGTCTAAAATGGTGATCCTACCTCCAGGAACCCTCAAAATGAGACTGACTGTCTCCTCCTGTCTTATATTCCTCTCTAGTGCTGGGATTAAAGGCATGCACCACTACCATCCAGTTTCTATGGCAAACTACTCAAATATAGATGAAATAACACTGCCAACCTCTATACAATACTAGCCATTCAGAATCTCAATATTTGTATTCCCAATTGACTACAAGCATATATTTTTGTTCCTGCCCTGTAAGTGTGAAATTATAAGTGTTCACCATTATACCCCCTATCTTACATGTCCACATGTACATATCTTACATGTCTACATTAACATTTTAAACAGAGTCTGAAAAGATGCATCTATCTAGCATTTAATGTGACATGTATTTGGATGCAACTGTTCTGTTTATCTATTCGGAGTAACTCCTGAAGTTCTTAATTCACATACAATTACTATCTTATAGCACCTTTAGCCACACTATTAACCTATTGATGTTTGTTGATGAACTAGATAAAACTCAGAGTCATCTACAATTTGCTTTGATTTACTAGTTTGTTAGTTATTATGGTGACAATCTCCGTATTGATCCCAGTAGCTGTATTTCACAATGAAAAAGCAAAATCATTTTGTATTTGAACCAGCACTACCTACGTGACCATTCTTTATCATTTTCTTTGCCTGATATGCTCATGTTTCATTTCAATAATATTAGATACTTTCAATAATATTAGATAAATGCAAACATAGCTATACTCTCATAAACTCAGTATTTGTCAACCATCAAAGTTCATCTTTTGCAAATTGAGTTAGAAAAGGAAACAACTGGCTTATCAGGGCTCCACATTGACACAGCTCTCCCACAAAAACTTCTCTTGATTAAGCCACGGCAGGTTTTTTTTTTTTTGCCCCATCAAGGCTGATGGTTATAAAGGGGGCAAACTATATCTGGAATAAGGAAACAAAATAATTGGCTCTGTTCCTACCTAAACGGCTTCATGCCATCAACCTCTTCACATTTGGACCAAATTAAAATCTAATTTAGAGGGAGCTTAAATTAAAAAAAAAAAAGCACACTTAATTCCTTCAATTTGCAGAACGATTCCATCCCATTAGGTAACTAATTTCTACCTGTCAGATTTGGAATGAAAGTGGGCTCTCTCCGGAGGAAACGTTTCACTTATTGTAATTAGGTGTGGAGAGACTGCAGCGATGCCTTAGCTTTGATAGCTGCTTGTGTTAAACTCAAGCTTCAGAGCCCTTGGGTAAACTCAATTGAAGTGTCAGCTTCAATGCTTGCCTGATAGCAAAAGCTAAGATGAGGTTACATATTTCATAATTAAATAACACAACTACTTTAACTTTTATTAGGAAAGCATGAAAGGTTACTTTCTATAAAGCCCATGAGCATTAACTCCTTTGTTGATCTACTATCCTAATAAGCTCCTGGAGAACTCTGAAGAGGTCTTGATTACACTAATATGAAAGTTTGCAGAGTGTATGTGTTCAACAGGATCAAATCAATGACTAAAATTAGTAAGAGGGATGAGCTGGAAGTGTGGCGTCCACTTGCACACTTTGATCTTATTCATGACTTAACATCAAGGCATCATGCTGTAACTCACAAGCCCTAGGCTGCTAGACTAGAGTCCCACATCCTACGACTTCCTGACTGTGAAACCTTTGCTAAGGCTTTTGATCTCAGTTTCATTATTGTATCAAGAAAGTGATTTTTTCCTCTCAAATGCACCCAGAAGCTAACATTTATAAATATATCAACTGAATACGCCTTTCTCAAATATGATTATCCTTTTCAGTGATGAATATAAAGGTTACTGAGGCATTCCAACTGCATTTACCATAAGCTATTTTTATTCAAATTGAATCAACAAAGAAAAACTTTCTCACCCTTACTCAATCTCTATTATAAAACATTTTATTATCTTTTTTACTGAATCTGATATAGCTGTATGCATGCGGTGGGGGCTAAGGGAAAGGATAAAATGAATCTCTATGGGAAAGTTTAAGTATTTACATTTTTATTTCTGCAAAATATGATTTGGAAATAAAACTGACTTTGGTGGTATTTAAATTCAAGATAGTAGGTGTTTTAGATTTTATGTTTCTGAAAGTACAATAGCATATAGGCTAAGTTAAATAATTTATATTTTCTATAATAATTGAACGAATATATATGCTCACCAATTATGTACATAATTTTATAGATAGAAAGGAGCAATAAATTTCTGAGTACCATGGAACTATAGAATGATTATAGTTAACAGTTTTGCATAATTTATTTTCTAATAGCTAAAGATTTTAATACACTTGCAGTAAAAATTGACAAAAGGCTAGGATGATACCTAAGCTAATCATAGTTAATTGATCATTCCACAACGAATATATGGATTATAATATTTCTATGAATCTCACAAGTACATATAATTGCATGCCAATCAGAATCATTTTCCAAAAAACATATATGGAGCCTATTAAAATAACTACAGTATACAAGTAAAAGTTATGAATTCAATGGACAAGATTTTTATATGAACTGTGATTATTGGTGTATTTCAAAATACAAGTTAATATTATATGCACCTATACATCAGACTCAAAATGAAATTTCATAATTTATAAAAGATATCTTATGTGCAGCCTATGGTAAATATTTATTTTCAAAATCTTTGTTCTCCAATTGATTCTGTCAAAGATGAAGAATGATGATTTATCATATTCCTGCAGTGATGTTTTATTTCCAAGTTACTTTTGCATAATTAATTCAGAATTTCCTATTAAAAACAGACATTTCTGAAAATCAGTGAAGTAATTTAAATCATAAAAACATATTTCATGAAGTAAGATGTTTTGGCCTTTTGTTGTATATATCTCTTTTCTCAATTTTTCTTACTCTAAGAACAATTAATATTAACGAGATGGACACTCTAAAATTACTTTAAAAGCAGACATTCTGAATTTGAAAATAATTATAATTATTAACCATATTATTTGGCTAAAATTTAAATTCTAATAACTGTGAATAGTCAGCAACTAGTTAATATGTATATATTAAATGCCAGACAATATATATGCCTGAAACACAACCCAGTGACAGTAGTACATACACCCTAAGTCTCAATTAAAATGGTAAGATATATATATTTCTATTCTTGAATCTTAGGCCAGACAATAGCTAACTTTTTTATTTTCCTTCATTTATCTTTTTTTTTTTTTCGAGACAGGGTTTCTCTGTGGTTTTGGAGCCTGTCCTGGAACTACCTGGAACCAGACTGGTCTCACAGAGATCCGCCTGCCTCTGCCTCCGGAGTGCTGGGATTAAAGGCGTGTGCCACCACCGCCCGGCTCCTTTCATTTATCTTGACGTTAAACCATTTGCAGACTTTATTTCTAAAGAACATTGTATTGAGGAGCTTAGTGCACAATTATTTAAGAATATAATATTTATTTTACTTTCTGAACACGTAAGGTTCTATGCTTAGTATAATACAAGCTATAAACACTTCCTTAATGAATAAAAATAAAGTTTGTGTTACAATGGGTCATTTCCTGGAAAGTATGTAGCAAATTCATATTAATAGCTGAACTCAGAAGTATATCACATTAGTATAGAAAAAAATTAGCTGCAGAGAAGGCAACCCAATATTGCCTTAGTCATCAATTATTCACAATTGACACAAAAATAAATATCTGTTGTACAAAATAGTTCCACAATAACCCGAAATGGAGTATGATAATGGTTTGTTTATTTATTTGGGAATAAGCTCACAGAAAACATAGCTATGCACAGCCCTCTGCCTGTGCTGGGAATCAGAACCGAATCCAGCAGCCAAGAGGCCTGCTTATGCTATACATCTGTAATTACAGTACAAGAGTCCACGTTCAAAGTGGTCGGGTATCTGAAGGGCTATTGGCTGAAGGAGGTCCCACAGTGAATATCCATAACAAAATACTGGCAAATGAACACAACAGTTCATTTAAAAGATCATCCCCTACAAGAAAATGGGACAACTTCCTCAGAGAAAACGATGATTCAATATGCATAAACTACGAGTGTAAAGTACCACTTTAAGGGGAATTTGGTGCATAATTACTGAAGCATTCCACTCATAGTTCGAGGTAAGCTATGCACTACTTGCTTTTATTCTGACCTCTTCAAACATTTCTTTTCTTTATGATCAATTTTACTTACATTGTTAATGCTTTGTTGGTACCTAATGGAGTTAATGATCTATCTATGACAGTTTGCATATTTTAAAAGTCATACTAATGACAAAAATTAAAAATTGAAGGGAAGATGCCTATCTTTTTATATTAATTTCTGGACCAAATGATACTGCATGTCCTCCAGTTTTATTCCCAGTGTTGCAATGTATAAGAGTTTCTATAATGTAATAGCTAGGCAGTATAAGTGTTAGGAAATGGGCAGTAAGGACTTCACCTTGCAGGATACTGGCAAGCCACCATTTCATGCTAAAGAATATTTCTGGGTGATATTCAAAGCTTTTGCTAGTTCTCATACTTTAAAGGACACACAAAGACACAGAAAGCAGCTAGAGCACATTAGTGAAGGAGGCTTTTTGTTTGCAAAGGCAAAGTTATAAAACAGATAAGCACTGCTAATTCTTGATTTATCCACACCTACACATCAGGAACCTGAAACGTGTGCCACAGATAGAAACCGCTGAGCTATCTGTAAGGAATCTTGTTATTGGAAGAACTCACAGTAATCGCTCCATGTTTTCTTTTTTCCTTGCTCATTATTGTCAGCAGCCTAAATTGCTGTACTTGTAGTGAATATCCACGCTCAGCAACTACAATGAACCAGGAAATTTCAGAAATAAGCAATATACCAGAAATACCATTACCTTTATATTGCTTATGATACCAAAACCAGAGCTTTAGGAGATATAAATGGGACTTTCCAAGTTCATCTGTTTATTAGATCCTACAAAGTCCCCAGATTTATAATCACAGAAAGAAGTTCAATATACTTATATTTCCTCTTACTTGACTTTTATCCTGGAAAAAAATCATGAAAGCATGATAGTACCCCTTTTCCAAATTACTGTAGTTAAAAAATATCTCTTACAAACCTATATATTTAAAAACACAATATTTTGGGGGAGCTGGGCGATAGTGGTGCATTCCTTTAATCCCAGCACTTGGAAGGCAGAGGCAGGCGGATCTCTGTGAATTCGAGACCAGCCTAGTATACAGAGCTAGTTCCAGGACAGGCTCCAAAGCCACAGAGAAACCCTGTCTAGAAAACCCCAAAAAAAAATATTTTGGGGGGGTGTGGAGATATATTATTTTTAGTTTGTGAGTTGATTAAACTTCTTGAGTTATAAGCTTTTTTGGCATCTGAGATTGGAGTCTCTCAAACCAATTGCCTATACCTAACCAATGAATGACTCTTAAATTCCATATTTTCATTTGCATAGGGGAGATTATTAAGGTAACAGAAAACCCTTTTACCACTGTATATATAAGGTATGGTATTTGAAAAAAATCTTACATTAATTTTATTTATTACAAGCCCATAAAACATTCATTTTCTTATTAGAAGGCATTGTTACTGCCCATTACCAGAGGTCTGAAATTTTTAGGAAAATATGTAAGCAGAAAAATTATGAGACTTAGCAGTAACACCTTTGCACAAAACACATGTTAAGCTTTAAGAAAATCAAGGAAACATTTCATTATACGAAACTGCTGCAGAAGAAAAATGTTTCCAAAGGCAGAGTTCACTAATCATTCCTTCCTCATTAACAGGCTGAAAATTAATGCCAAAGTCATTAATATGCTAAACTTGACTTTCATGAGGATAAATCAATTTGAGAAAAGACACATGAAAAATTTTAATAATTTAACAGCTACAAAAACAGCAGATGTGAGATATCAAAGATAAAATAGAACAAAGAAAATGAGGCAAATATTTAAATAATGCTAGAACTAGAGAGCAAAAAGAAGAAGAAATTTAAATGGTGAGCAAGAAAAACAAGAAATAATCAAATTGACAACAAAAAAGAAATAATATGCAAATTGAAAGTAAATGAAAGTATGTATTCTTTAACTCATATAACAAATAAAATAACTTATGAATATGGAAATAACAAACACATGTGCAATATGAGCTCCTGCTTTTTGGGGTCTCAGTCTTGCCTAGTTTCCTCAGCTGGCAAGTCCCAAAGAAAATCATACAGAAAGTCTATATTAATGATAAACTAATTGGCCCATTAACTCAGGCTTCGTATTAGCTCTTAGAGTGTATATTAACCCATTATCCTTATCTATGTTAGCCACATGGCTCAGTACCTTTTTCAGTGGAACAGGTCACATCCTGCTTCTTCAGTGGTCTGGACAAGACTGGAAGAATGGGCTTCCTTCTTCCAAGAATTCTCCTGTTCTCATCACCCCGCTTCTACTTCCTGTCTGGTTGACCTGCCAATACTTCCTGCCTGGCCAAACAGCATTTACTTAAAACATGATTAACAATTCATACAGACAATTCCTCTGTACCACACATGCTAACAATTAAGAATCAAATTAACTATTTTGTAAAATTACCAAAAAGTATCAATGTCCATAGCAAAATTGATATTAAGTAATTCTATCAGTATGTGTTAGCCACATAAATTATTTGCTGAAAAAAAAACAGTAAAAATATTTCTTAAATGAGAAATAAGCAGTATATTTCGGTAAATCATTTAAACATTAGTTATTTGAAACAAGGAATTGTAATTTTGTAAATCTATGTCAAACATGAAACGTGATAAGTAAAATCCCACAGAAGGACATAAGGAAGAATGCAATAAATGAAATCATTTTATTAATTCTGTATTGGTGGCTAACTTTTCTTTATTGTTAATTTAAAACTGTTATCTTAATATGTTTTTTGAGATTTTTTTAAGGACTTTGGTTTTAAGGTGAAAAAACAACCCTGCAAAAAAGCAAAGTCAAGTTTATTTCCAAAACATATTAGTATAGAAAAGCAAGAAAGCTCAGGAGAGAATGCAGTTCATTAGCTCACCTTATGTTATCTGCAATATGATACAAATATGGCATGACCAGAATTGTGCCCATAACTCCAATGAATAAACATGCTCTAAGTAAAGATGCTGTTTTGTGTCTTTTCATAAAACATCATACATTGTGTGGCTTAAATAAAATTTGTGTCTCATTATTCTGTTGGCCAAGAAATTCAAGATTGTTTTTCATTTAGTTCATCTCTACTGAGGAGTGTCTTCCTGACTGGAGCATAATTCTGATTAAGTTTTATTTTTACTATTTAATCTATGCAAATATTTTATTAATCATACTTGATAGATTAGAAGATAAAGATTGAAATGAAAATAAGTTCTAAAACTATTGGATTACCACTACGATTTCTTATTAACATAACATAAAGCCTATGGTACACCAAGCAAACTTCAAAGTTCAACAAATAAATATTTTTTTATTTCCTTGGTCCAATATTTTTTTGTTTGTTTCTTTGCTTTCACTGTAGCTTTAAAGTCTTGATCTCCTTTCCTACAAAAGGGAATTGCAAGGTTTTGCTTGAAGCATGTATGCAGAGCACAGTATGGTTAAAGATACTGTAATATTCGTAAAGTAAAAAAGGCACATTCTAAGACGTATCTTTTTGTAATATCCTGAAAGACAAATCTAAGTCTAAAAGATGGTCTTAAGATGCAAGAATAAAAGTGAGGAGTTTCTCTGGTTTCTGTGGTTTAGAAGAAGTGTACCGTTTTGATATAAATCTTCTGTACTTAGAATGCTGAGTTTGGGCATGCATGCCATACTCTATGTTGATAAATTGCAATAATGCTACAATCCTGACACTTTATGTTTAAAACTGTGTTAATTATTCAGACAGTTTGGGAGATTAAATAACATCAGGGCATAAAGTTTTCACATTGTGCTTCCTTCTCAGAAAAACATTGTTTTGTTCAGAACCAGAAAAACAACTCAATTAAAAAAGAAGTGTCTACTAAATATAGAAACACTGCATAAATCCCAGCTGTACACTTTGAATAGTTTGGCACTAATAGAAATTAACCACAACCTTCAAACCATAACCCTCTGTTGTTCTCTGTGACGTATTTATTGCAATTCCTTTCTCTTTGTTTTCCTCCCGTGTTCCTTTTTCTCTTCTTTCCTTTCTGCTGCTGTGATGAAACAGGCTGACCAAGAACGACTTAGAGGAAGCAAGGGATTACTTGACTTAAACATCTTACATGCAATAATCACTGAGAAAGTCAAGGCAGGACCACAAGCAGGAAGTCAACACAGAATCATGGAGGACACTATGCGCTGGTTTGCTGATGCTCAGCAGCCTTTCTTCTCAGTAAGCCTTTCTTCTTAGTTCAGGCCCACCTGCCTACCATGCCTTTCACAGTGGGCCCACCCCTCACACCAATTACCAACTAAGCCAAACTCTTATAAGCTTGCTGACAGGCAGTCACATCTGGGAAGTCCCCCAATTAAGACTTCTCAAGAATGGCTCTGGGGTGTGTCAAATTGACAGCCGAAGCTAACTAGGACATCATGTATTGCTCATCTTCCATATCTAATTATCTCTGATCTTCCATTCTAATTAGATTAAGACCTTGTTAGTATTTCATTTAAAAACATTCTTATGTTGTCAGATTCTCTTTGGGTTTTATTTCCAAATGAAAAAAAAATGATTTAATACTCATTTTTAATGATAGCTTCTAAAGCAACTATTCCGAAATGACAATACTTCATGTAAAACTTTGAAGTCCCCTGCCTCTGTGTGTATATATTTGCATAACTTTTACATTAGAAAAGCGATAATCCATCCATTTCTTTATCAAGTCATACCTCATGCTTTGTTTTTGCTTTGTTTTGGTGTTCCTGGATTTTGCATTTTTAGATGTAATGTTTCAAAAAAATAACTTAAATTTTATCATTTATGACTCAATTCTTGTGAGCCACCATGTGGTTGCTGGGAACTGAACTCAGGACCTTTGGAAGAGCAGGCAATGCGCTTAACCACTGAGCCATCTCTCCAGCCATTATGACTCAATTCTTAAGTGAGTGGTTTATTGGTTTCTTTCCTTTGGTTTTACTTATTTTTGATATAATAATTTAATTACAACATTTCTCCCTTCCCAATCCTCCTTCTAAATATTCACATATGCCCCTTTCTGCTCTCCTTAAAATTCATGGCTTCTTTTTTCATTAATTGTTATTGCATGCATATATGAATTTGTATATACATGTATATTCCTAAATATAAACTGTTGAGTCCATTTATTTATTTATTGTGGATTTAAATCTTTTTTAATTATTAGAAATTTCCACCTTCTTCCCTCCTTCTATATCCCTCCCCCTCCCTCCACTACTTCTACCCCTCCTTCTCCAGTCCAAAGAGCAGTCAGGCTTCATTGCCCTGTGGGAAGTCCAAGGTCCTCCCACCTCCATCCAGGTCTAGCAAGGGGAGCATCCAAACAGAGCAGGCTCCCACAAAGCCAGTCCATGCAGTAGAATCAAAACCCAGTGCCATTGTCCTTGGCTTCTCAGTCAGCCCTTATTGTAAGCCACATTTAGAGAGTCTGGTTAGATCACATGCTCCATCAGTCCCAGTCCAGCTGGCCTTGGTGAGCTCCCATTAGGTTAGCCCCACTGTTAGAGTGGGTGGGCACAACCCTTGTGGTCCTGACTTCCTTGACCATGTTCTCCCTCCTTCTGTTCCTCATTTGGACCTTGGGAGCTCAGTCCAGTGCTCCAATGTGGGTCTCTATCTCTATCTCCATCCATCACCAGATAAAGGTTCTATGGTGATATGCAAGATATTCATCAGTGTGGCTGTAGGATAAGGCCAGTTCAGGCTCCCTCTCCTCAGCTGCCCAAGAACAAGCTGAGAACATCTCCTTGGACTCCAGGGAACCGCTCTAGAGTCAAGTCTCTTGCCAACTCTAAAATGGCTCCCTTAATTAAGCTCCCATATCCACCTTTCCTCCATCCCAAACATCCCATTCCCCCAAGCTCTCCCCATCCTCCCCTTCTCCCTTCTCTCTCCCTTCTCCCATTACCCTCACCCCAACCCTACCTCCAAGCTCCAAATTTTTGCCTGGCAATCTTGTCTACTTCCAATATCCAGGAGGATAACTTTATGTTTTTCTCTGTGTTCACCTTCTTATTTAGTTTCTCTAAGATCCCAAATTATAGGTTCAATGTCCTTTATTTATGACTAGAAACCAAATATGAGTGAGTACATACCATATTCATCTTTTGTGGTCTGGGTTACCTCACTCAGGATAGTGTTTTCTATTTCCATCCATTTGCATGCAAAATTCAAGATGTCCTTGTTTTT
>NC_022020.1:10173422-10175811 GCF_000317375.1 Microtus ochrogaster
TCAGGGCATAAAGTTTTCACATTGTGCTTCCTTCTCAGAAAAACATTGTTTTGTTCAGAACCAGAAAAACAACTCAATTAAAAAAGAAGTGTCTACTAAATATAGAAACACTGCATAAATCCCAGCTGTACACTTTGAATAGTTTGGCACTAATAGAAATTAACCACAACCTTCAAACCATAACCCTCTGTTGTTCTCTGTGACGTATTTATTGCAATTCCTTTCTCTTTGTTTTCCTCCCGTGTTCCTTTTTCTCTTCTTTCCTTTCTGCTGCTGTGATGAAACAGGCTGACCAAGAACGACTTAGAGGAAGCAAGGGATTACTTGACTTAAACATCTTACATGCAATAATCACTGAGAAAGTCAAGGCAGGACCACAAGCAGGAAGTCAACACAGAATCATGGAGGACACTATGCGCTGGTTTGCTGATGCTCAGCAGCCTTTCTTCTCAGTAAGCCTTTCTTCTTAGTTCAGGCCCACCTGCCTACCATGCCTTTCACAGTGGGCCCACCCCTCACACCAATTACCAACTAAGCCAAACTCTTATAAGCTTGCTGACAGGCAGTCACATCTGGGAAGTCCCCCAATTAAGACTTCTCAAGAATGGCTCTGGGGTGTGTCAAATTGACAGCCGAAGCTAACTAGGACATCATGTATTGCTCATCTTCCATATCTAATTATCTCTGATCTTCCATTCTAATTAGATTAAGACCTTGTTAGTATTTCATTTAAAAACATTCTTATGTTGTCAGATTCTCTTTGGGTTTTATTTCCAAATGAAAAAAAAATGATTTAATACTCATTTTTAATGATAGCTTCTAAAGCAACTATTCCGAAATGACAATACTTCATGTAAAACTTTGAAGTCCCCTGCCTCTGTGTGTATATATTTGCATAACTTTTACATTAGAAAAGCGATAATCCATCCATTTCTTTATCAAGTCATACCTCATGCTTTGTTTTTGCTTTGTTTTGGTGTTCCTGGATTTTGCATTTTTAGATGTAATGTTTCAAAAAATAACTTAAATTTTATCATTTATGACTCAATTTTTAAGTGAGTGGCTCATTGGTTTCTTTCCTTTGGTTTTGCTTATTTTTGATATAATAATTTAATTACAACATTTCTCCCTTCCCAATTCTCCTCCTAAATACTCACATATGCCCCGTTCTGCTCTCCTTAAAATTCATGGCTTCTTTTTTCATTAATTGTTATTGCATGCATATATGAATTTGTATATACATGTACATTCCTAAATATAAACTGTTGAGTCCATTTATTTATTTATTTATTGTGGATATAAATCTTTTTTTTATTATTAGAAATTTCCACCTTCTCCCCTCCTCCTATATCCCTCCCCCTCCCTCCACTACTCCTACCCCTCCTTCTCCAGTCCAAAGAGCAGTCAGGGTTCATTGCCCTGTGGGAAGTCCAAGGTCCTCCCACCTCCATCCAGGTCTAGGAAAGGGAGCATCCAAACAGAGCAGGATCCCACAAAGCCAGTCCATACAGTAGAATCAAAACCCAGTGCCATTGTCCTTGGCTTCTCAGTCAGCCCTCAATGTAAGCCACATTTAGAGAGTCTGGTTAGATCACATGCTCCATCAGTCCCAGTCCAGCTGGCCTTGGTGAGCTCCCATTAGGTCAGCCCCACTGTTACAGTGGGTGGGCACAACCCTTGTGGTCCTGACTTCCTTGCTCATGTTCTCCCTCCTTCTGTTCCTCATTTGGACCTTGGGAGCTCAGTCCAGTGCCCCAGTGTGGGTCTCTGTCTCTATCTCCATCTATCACCAGATAAAGGTTCTATGGTGATATTCAAGATATTCATCAGTGTGGCTGTAGGATAAGGCCAGTTCAGGCTCCCTCTCTTCAGCTACCCAAAGAACAAGCCGAGGACATCTCCTTGGACTCCAGGGAACCCCTCTAGAGTCAAGTTTCTTACCAACTCTAAAATGGATCCCTTAATTAAGCTCCCATATCCACCCTTCCTCCATCCCAAACATCCCATTCCCCAAAGCTCTCCCCATCCTCCCCTTCTCCCTTCTCTCTCCCTTCTCCCGTTACCCTCACCCCAAGCCTACCTCCAAGCTCCAAATTTTTGCCTAGCAATCTTGTCTACTTCCAATATCCAGGAGGATAGCTTTATGTTTTTCTCTGTGTTCACCTTCTTATTTAGTTTCTCTAGGATCCCGAATTATAGGTTCAATGTCCTTTATTTATCGCTAGAAACCAATTATGAGTGAGTACATACCATATTCATCTTTTGTGGTCTGGGTTACCTCACTCAGGATGGTGTTTTCTATTTCCATCCATTTGCATGCAAAATTCAAGATGTCATTGTTTTTTACTGCTGAGTAGTACTCTAATTTGTAAATATTCCACACTTTCTT
>NC_022020.1:10176618-10183409 GCF_000317375.1 Microtus ochrogaster
TACTTTTAGCTCCTTTGTCGAAAATTAGGTGTTCATCAGGTCTTCCTTTTTAGTATAGTGGTGAGTATTCCTGCCTGTCCATGTATTTTTTTTTTTACTTTGTATTCAGCCATTATATCTTAAAGTATTATTTATCTTAAAGTTTTCTTTATTGTCTCTCTTGTTTTCTTCTTAGTTTTCAATGAATTTAGTGCTAGAGTTTCTGTCTAAATGGCCCCCCACTATTCTCAAAAGCCCATAGTTAACAGTGACTAATATTTATGAGTTTTATACTTAAAAACATAAGCAATAAACATTTGTCTTATAAGAAACTCTTCATATATGAATGAATTAGAAAGATGTTACATGAGTTCTAATTAGTCTTAATAATAATAATTTAAAAACCGAGCTAGATATTAGGGTAAATCCTGAAAGAACAGACAGAGAAAGGAGCGAGTCACAGCCAACTTTCGCCTTGCTAACTTCTAAGCCAAAAAGGCTGAGCTTCTGTTTCCTCCAGCCTTATAATCCTCTCTCCGCCTACCCATTTTACTTCCTGTCTGTCTGTACAGACCATCAGACTTCTATGGTCAACTAGTAGTTTAGCTCTGCCCTCTGATCTTTAGGCAAGCTTTATTTGTTAGAGAACAAACAAAATATTGTCACCGGAAGAAATTAAACTCAGATTACATTTTATACCAAATTTGCCCCCCCCCAAAGAAGAAATGAATGGATGGTTGAAAAGTGTAATCTTATATTAAAGATTTTTTAAAAAATCCCAAAGTTTTTGACTGTAGTTACTTCATATTCACTATATTATACCTTACTTTGCCGAACTACATCCTCAACATAGGGGTGTGAGAGTGTCTAAAACCACAATCATCGTCAATGACAAAATTAGCCCAACTATGTGTGTCTTAACTCTTATTTGTGACCCTGCATATCTATTTCTTATTAATATTTCTTTTTATAAATATTCCTTTGTGATTTGCTATTGTTTTCATGTACTTAGCTGCATGATTTCATACCCAGGTCATAGGTCCACAGATACCCATGAGAGGTATCATGAGCTGTCCAACACAGATGCTGGATACCAAATCTGAGTCCTCTAGAGGAAAAAAAAATGCTCTTAACAACCAAGCAATGTCACCAGGTCTTTCTACATAATCTAATATATTTGGAGTATATATAAATGTGTATATGTATAATATAAGGACTGAGGTCAGAGTGGAGCATTCTGTGTATGAATAAGATGTTATTTAAAATTGTTTATTAGTTAATTGATAATTTCCTGTGTTTGGATCATGTTCATCTCCCTTCTCAAACTCCATGCACATACTTCCCCCTTCTTATGCACGAGTGTGTCCATATTTTTTATTAACTCCTATCAAAGCACTTTTGCTTTGCCAAACTGTTCTTAAGTGTGAGGCCTTCCACTAAAGTATAATCAGCTAATTTGGGGTCACAATCTACAGAAAACTACTCTCCCCCTCTAAGTTGCCTTCAATTTTCAATAGTTCCTCCACTCGTGGGGTGGAAGTTAGTACCTAACTAACTTCTGTGTTAGTGTTTGGCTTGCTTGGGCTTGCACAGATCTTGTACAATTTCTACTTTTGAAAAAAAATATCCACTAGAATAATTCTTCATTAAAAGACTTGTCAAACATGTTGCATTCTCTTAGATTTGAAAAATGTATTCCAAAGACTCAGTACTTATATCCATTCTTCTTATATTGTTTCTTTAAAGCTCTACTGCATGGTTTATCCATGCATTTTTCTAGTCCTGGGGGTCTAAATACTTCTAGAAACTGGTGCCAGAATTTTCCATTTCATCTTCAATAACATAGTGGCCCATTCATGATATAGCTGATGTATATCTAGGTTATTCTACAAGATATAAAAATAAACAGAGAGACAGAGACAGAGACAGAGAATTTTGAGTGATGACTGGACTGGATAGTTCACTTCTGTAGTAGTTTATTTTGGTGTTAAATTTCTGTTCTGGGGGAAAAAACGTGTGCTCAAGCAAATTCTGCTTTCATAGAGTTCCAAACCCACTAATCACTTTAAATTATTCACTCAGTTCGTATGATGGTGATCACCTGCATAATAATCTATAAATTAAAAATTAAACTTACTAATTCTCTATAGCATGGTTCATTGCCTGTTTGACTATACAACAAGAATCACTGCTTATTCATAAGTTTAATTTAATATTTTAAAATATATAGGTTTTGCATTTAGCAAACCTTTGTTGCTAATTTAATAAATCTTTAACTTCAGCATGTGGTGAACAAAGAAATGTCTATGACAATCTTAAACATTTTATCCATTTCATTATTGCTATATTTCCATGATGGTTTCTGGGTACAGTACTGATTTCATAGTCATAAGTCAAATAGAATTAGAATTTATCTGATTTAATAGGTTTTTTAATTAAAAGAAAAGCTCAGTTAAATAAAAAATATGAGAAATAAAACATAAGGATTATTAAATAATCTGACAATCCAAGTCAAGTTATTAAATTTAAATTTTTAAGATATGAACTCTCTCCTTGTTTTTTCAGAGTGGAATCTATTAAACCCATAAAGATGTTCTGATCTGAGGCTGCATTAGGTTCCTTCACTGGCAGACTATTTAAAAGAAGTATTATATATATTATGTGTATGAATGTTTTGCTTGTATGTATATACATGCACCATGAAGGCTACCATAGTAGGCTAGAAGAGAATATTAGAGTTAGCAGAAATGGAGTAATTTGACACTGAGCTGCAATGGTGATGCAGGAACTGAAACCAGAGCTTTGAAAGACCAGCAGTAGTTCTTAATAGGAAGAGGTCTCCAGTCACTTATAAAGTCTAAAGGTGCTGATTCAAGTATATGCAAATTCCTTTTTCAGGTTCTCCTGGGATCCCTTTCCCACTTTCCCTCTTCTTCCTAATAGCAGTCATTAATTGCCTTTATCTCTTCATCTTGAAGTAGGACAGTGTGAGGTTTTCCCATTTCCATCAGCATATCAACTGGTGTTATTGCAGGTCTTGTTTAGGTGACAATATTTCATGGTTGTAGCTTCCGCATAATATCTGGAAGATACAGTGTTGTAGTAGACATCTTCATCCTCTGGATCTTAGCATCTTTCTCTTCCATCTTCTATGATTTCCCATGATGCTTAGGTGTAGAGAGTTTGCTGTAGATGTACCAGTTGTAGTTGGAATCACCATAGTCAGTTGTTCTCTGCATTTTGGCCAACTGTGTCTTTCTGTAATGGCCTCTATCTGGTGCAAAAAGAAGCTTCTTTGGGGAATATTACTATATTGTATGTATTGTTTCAAGGCATTATCTTTCTCAACCATATTTGAAGTGGAATTTTAATGCTCTTCACTCTATGTTTTTCTATATGTGTGATAAAGAGATTTTGCAGTATGGAATTCTGAACACGTAGCTCTTTTGCCTGACATCTCAAACAGTTTTTAAGAGTATCTACTTCACCAAATAAAGAATTTGTTTTTTATAACTGATACCATATCAGACATTATAGAAAAAAGTCACAGACAACACATATTCCCACTGTAATAAATCCTTTATTGGAATTGAGTGCAAATACACCTTAAACTGTGCTCAACATTTCACCTTCTTGTCAGTGTTGAAGCTGTTTTTAATCTGCATTATAAGAGATTGTATCAGAATGGATATAATTGGTGGACTACATATTGAGTGGTATGCAATGTATAAGGCAAGAATTCATTGTACAAGATTGTGTTGCTCACTGTAAGGTGTAAAGAATCATTGGCTACAGTCAGGAAATATTGTCTCTTAGATTTTCATTCAAATGCTAGACTCCATTTGGTTCCTTGCCTTTCCCATGAATGTTTATTTACTACAACATACAGAAAAACATAGTAGAGATTTGTTTTAGTGGTAACCTGATCATGCAAATCCCACAAAGGAATGTATTTTTCCTATGTCTCTAAACTCTGAAAGACATCTATGATTTCTCATTGTGGTCTATAAATAAATTTCTAATTTTCAGTAGAATGCATGTTATTTTCAGAATTTTTTCTATATTTGGCTTAGATATGCGAATCCCTTGAAATATATTTAGGTAGACATTCTATAGCAAACATCAATTCACAAAAATAAAGACTTTTCTGATATCTGTGTATTTTCATCCTATGGCTATTTCATGGTATTGGTATACTAAGAAAACATTTCTTAATCATTAAAATTACAGAAGACAGTAGAGCAAAATGTCTTTGTAAATATACAAAATGTATTTTGGTTTCAGTAACATTCTATATGATTCTATATGCTTCTAAGCCACACAAAAATGAACAACATAGAAAAAAGTAGCACTAAAGAGCTCCTATTTGAATGTGAAGACTGTCAAATCATATTCATATTTCATTGTGTCTTTTTCTTAATTTACTATATACTATCCTGCAAATGCTAATAAATTATGTATATCATTTGGATTTTCGCATTTTCTGTAAATGTCCATAAAGTGAGACTGATGTAACCCTAAGGAAATCAACATTCTGTGTGGACTCACTGAATAGATTCTACAAATCAAATATCAAAAGTATTCAAAATCAAATATTCTCCATTCTGAACATGTATATTTTTTTACATGATAGTATTCTCTAAGATATACAACTGTATAATTACTTACATAGCGTTCATACTTTATTACACTGTATAATTAATCTAAAATTATTTCAGTATTCAGGAATTTGCATGTGTAGATTATATGATGATACTATGTGATTTTGGTATAGGACATACACATCTGGGATATTTGTGTCATTAAGTACAGAAATCAATACTCTGCCAATAGAAATGACTGCATCTCACAATGAGTTTCTGCTATTCTTTGCTCTTTCTGTCTTTGTCAGAATTTCATAATTCTCAAGCAAAGCAGATCAGACAGTATGATAAGACAAATGCTCAGAGGTGGGAGTGATTTTTCTGACAAAGTCCCTTATTCCAACAATGGACCATTAGCCTTGCTGCTGTAAAGAATTGTGATGGTTGTCCCAGGATTAATCATAGAAATCTGAACATTCTGACCTCAGATTCATAAATATGACTATTTCCATTAAGGGGAATGTTGTTAGCATTGATTTTCACCCCGACATGACACCACTTTATATCTTGCAATAGTTTTCTTTTCACTTAAAACTCTAGTGAGAATGGAATAAGGCAAGGTAAAGGGACATGTGCCAGAACTTCCAAATTCCAAAGGATTAGTAGGTGTTGCATAATGCAAAATATTTTGTGGCCTCATTAAAAAGAAAATTAGAACAAAAAATGATATTTGAAACCAAGAAAAAGACATTAAAGTAAATTCATCTCCTGTCCTCCTGACCCCTTTAAAAGGTGGATTAGCAAAGGGTTCACACTTGCAAAACAGATAGCAGTATTTGTGGGTAAAACTTCATCACTTTTATGCTATTACTTCTTACGAAACACAAGAGAGAGAGAACCTAATAATTGTCCTTTTAGTACTGTAGCAACTACACAAAGAATGTAAATGTCCGCTTGGAGAAGCTGCCTGTCAAGAGGTGACAATCTCCATTGTGATCAGGGTCTCTAAGATGTCCTGTGATGTGGGGCAATATTCAGAAGTTCCAGCTAAATCTCCTGAAAGTGGGGATATCATGTTCAGCTACCCAAGGGACGCCCTGAGATGAACAACCCATCATTTAAGTCTCTCGTATTCTACTCTGAGCTGTTTTCTGGCTATCGTTCTCAGCACCTACTATTTTCTCACTCATACACATTCCATCCCACAACAATCTCCAGGAAGTATATTCATAGTTAAGATAAGTTGAAATAGATTGTTAAAAATAAAGTTTGACCTAAATCATTAAGAAACGCATATAAAAGTTGCAATATCTAAGCATCAGAATTAAAACTGCTCAGAGTAGGATATGAGAGACTTAAAATGAGAACAAAAGCTGCATTTCTGTCCCTGATTTTCATTCCTCAAATAACATCTTTTATCACTTGGATATCAGTAGTTACTTGTTGTAGGAGGGGCCGCTTGTTGGTTTACAGCTACCTGGCTAGCTTAGACCAGAAATAAACACAAAGAAATTGTATTAATTAAATCACTGCTTGGCCCATTAGTTCTAGCTTCTTATTGGCTAATTCTTACATATTAATTTAACCCATTTCTATTAATCTGTATATTGCCACGTGGCAGTTGCTTATCGGCAAAGTTTTGGCATGTCTGACTCTGGCAGCAGATCCATGGCATCTCCCTGACTTTGCCTTTCTTCATCCCAGCATACAGCCTACCTTTCCCTGCCCACCTAAGTACTGCCTTGCTATTGGTCCAAAACAATTTGTTTATTCATTAATGGTAACCACAGTACGCAGACGGGACTCCCACATCAGTTGCTGTAAAATTAGAAATTTACACAGAGACATATAATAATCACTCTCTCAGAAAATTATTTGCATTTTTCAGCTATGTAGTTTTTGACCATTTTTATCTAATATGTTCATTTCTTATATAGAGCTTACAATTTTTTAAAAAAAATCTTGAAAAGGGTTTTTAATTATAAATTTCCTAAACATTTGAAAACAAATAATACAAAATTAATTATGAAGGAAATTTTAAAAATTTAAATATTGATAATTTTAATACCTGGATCCAGAGAAATGACTGCAAAACTTGAGAGCATCTCATCCTACAACTCTCGTAAAAATATGTGGCTTAGAAAGTCATGACCTCTACCTCGTGTGAATCCAGCTGGCTTGTTTCTTGGGTTTTGGTTATATGAAAGTAACTAACCATTGCACAAACCT
>NC_022020.1:10184433-10188665 GCF_000317375.1 Microtus ochrogaster
CTTATATTGCTTTGAACTCTATGGGAACCAATGGTCGACAACTCAAAATGAACTCATTTCATACTACTAAGATTTTTATTTGCTATCATGTGGTGTTGGGGTACTATCCTTTCCATTACAGAGTGAGTTAATTTCAAACTC
Organism: Microtus ochrogaster; assembly: GCF_000317375.1. NCBI lineage: Eukaryota > Metazoa > Chordata > Mammalia > Rodentia > Cricetidae > Microtus > Microtus ochrogaster. Next base: position 10,184,575 of record NC_022020.1, read on the forward strand.
ATTTAATACATGTACACGCTTTCTGAAGTTTCTATCATACTAGGTTACAATTCAACTTTTTAGAAAAGACTCCCTCCATTCCATCATCCACCTGTACTCCAATACCCAATTTGTTTAATTCTTCCTGCTTCACTATTTCTCTTTCCCTATTTAGGTCTCTTAGTTCTATCTTCTAAGACAGAACTTTACTTAAAAGATGCTTTAATTCCCCATGGCTCATTAGTAGTTTTCTAACCTCTATGGATATTTCAACTGAAAGACGCACATCTAAATATTCAAATACAATACCCAAATATGGAAGAAAACACGTGACATTTGTCTTCCTGAGTCTTGGTTAAATTCCTCAGGATAATTTCCAGTCCCATCCATTTACCTGTGAACTTCATTTTCAATAAATTTAACTCAATTCCATTGTGTAAATGTACAATGAATTTTCCTTCTTTATTTTTAGGTGATTAAACCTCATAGAGAAATCAAATGGATACCCACCTGGAAGTCTCAACCCAGCCATCTAGGTTTCTTGACAGAAGGAGCTCTGGATGCTCTAGGGAGGAAATGCAATCATTAATCTTGTTTAACTGTGACATGTGTGGGATGTAAAACATCTGTAATGTCCTAAGATGTCAATAGTGGAATGAATGTTAGGGGAGTAGTAATACAGCTTCTTATTGGGGCCGGTTCTGTGAGATAGTTGGCAGTGCTTACAGGGCCCAAAAGTTACGGCCAGATATATCAGATGACCTAAGAGAGAATCTGCTACTAATATTAGGTTAAATCAGTTGTTCCTGACTTGTGTGTGACTTCCCTGCAGGTTGAATGACTCTTTCATAGACAGTGCATATCAGATACCTGCACATTAGATATATCTATTACTATTAATAAAAGTAGCAAAATTATAGTTATGTAGTAACAACAAAACAATTTTATTATTGGGGTCACCACAACATAACAAACTGTATCAAAGGGTTGCACCATTACGACAGTTGAGAACCATTGTGCTAATTGGACACAACAAAAAGATTTTAATGACTTCCTACTATACCTATTAGTTAGTACATTTCTCAATCATTCATTAGAAAAGCTGCTTCGAACAAAAGGGGACAACACAGAGACCCACAACTAGTCAACATGCAGAGAATGCAAGACTATTTATAGAGTGCTCATGAGACATCTGTATTAGCCCCTCTCTCAAGGCACAGGGATTGTTGTGGAGGAAGAGGCAGAAAGATTCTAAGAGTCAGAGGTGGTGGGAGACTAGAGGGAAGAATATTTTCCTGACAAAGTAGGGCCAATGCACAGAGGATCTCAAAATGATTATAAGCACATTACAAGTCCAGGAGCTCCAGCCAGAGAAACTCCCAGCTTGGACATAAATTCCAATCCCATCGTGAACTATCACCATTGTTTGAGTGAGAGGACTGACCCTTCTGGAGGAATGAACGGGGTGTGCTGGGGGGAGGCGGGACGGGAGGTACGAGTTGTTGAAGGGACTGTGGTTGGAATGCAAAATGAATAAAAAACAAATATATTTTTTATTTATATTTTTATTTATTTTTTTTTTAGAACTAGCAAAACGATTGACTTTTATTTTATATCTCTTTCTCTTAGTTGTTGTGCTAAGCCTATATTAAAATATGTTTTATAAAATAATTGTTTCATTAATCTGGATAGTCAGTTATTTATTTATTTATCTATTTATTTAAGATTTCTGCCTCCTCCCCGTCACCGCCTCCCATTTCCCGCCCCCTCCCCCATTCAAATCCCCCTCCATCATCAGCCCTAAGAGCAATCAGGGTTCCCTGCCCTGTGGGAAGTCCAAGGACCACCCACCTCCATCCAGGTCTAGTAAGGTGAGCATCCAAACTGCCTAGGTTCCAGTAGGTGCAGTAGGATCAAAACCCAGTGCCATTGTTCTTGAGTTCTCCAAATATATTTTTTTAAAAGATTGAAAGCCAGTTTTATTTAAGGATGTGATGCCTAGTAATTCAAGAACCCAAGCCCCAAGCCCAAAAAAAATTGAGGAACACAAATTGAATTCAGTGAGTTTAATAAGAGATGGAAAGGAGGAGACAGAGAGAGAAAAAATAGACAGAGTTTTTGTGTGGTGATGTGAGGAGTTTTTATGTGGTTATGTGAGGGTAGATCTGGGAGAAGTTTGTAGGGAAGTGGATTAAATTAAATTATATTTTATAAAATTCTCAAATAATTAATAAAATATTATTATTAAATGAGACTGGCTAAATGTGTAAGTAGAAATCAAGTCCCAAGAATAAGAGAAAAGCTAAAATAGCCTCGTACACAAAACAGCAGCTAAAATGTAAAGTTTTATAAATATATTATGCTATTTATCCACCTATGAGAAAAAAGATACAACTGTCTAACTCTAGACTCTAGAGAATGAAGACCAAGTCTAGAGACTATGCAACACATCATGCTGCACGTTCATCACACAATTAAGGGTTTAGCAAGAGTACAGATGAAAATTTGTATTGTACAGACAACAGAAAATTATTTAAGCCTCACATAGCAAGGCTTCATAGTCACTGGAATCCTAAAATAAGGTGGACTATGATGCTTCAGTTTATGTAGAATGGGATCTACAGAAGTAAATAGAGAAAATTTTACGTAGATATGGAAACTAAAAAGTATACAGTTCAGAACAAGCAAACAATAGTTGAAAAGAATATATTAGAAATGGTGAACAAAACACAAGAGAATACAAGATAAAGTCTTAATAATGAAAGCTAAATTAAAAAATACAATGGGCTATAGTTCAATAAGATGAACTATTTTATATTTCCACTAAAATATATATATAAAATACTTTATAACTATAAAGGAAATAATTACTAGGCATATTTGATTAATATAAAATCTGAAGTGATTCAAAGGCCTTTTAGAAAAACACAAATCTGAGAGAATTATAACTTTTTAAGAGTAGAGAATTTTAACTTCATTTAAAATAAATATGAACATATATACTTACATGTGTGTTTATATCTGCATTCCATATATATTTGATCTGTCTATAATATGAAATTTGACAAATATTTACAATAAAAACTAACAAAATTCTGAGAATGGTAAGCACATGAGAATGGTAAAAATATTTGTGTATTTATATTTATTATTTAATATATTTATAATTATACTAGTTCTTAGAGCAAATTCCCGTTCCCATACAACCCGAAGGTAATGAAAATAAGGCTTACATATACAAAATCAGTAGCTTATAGAACAGAAATGTATGAAAGTGGAATTAATGTAAGCTTTATTACTATTTAAGTGGTATAATATTAAACACAGAAGATAATAATTATTAAAGATGAATTTTAATGTCCAGAGTAGTCAATAAAATGTAATTCAATGAATAGTAGTAAAGCAAAATAAAGATAATGAATTAATATTTTTAAATATTTAATTAACTTTAGCCAAAGACATAGAAGGAAAAGGAAATTATAGCAGGGCTACCAGACCTCAAGTAGCAACAGGATTGACAAATTCATACAGACACAAGAATGTCAGCAAGTCAGAGTAAGTTAAAAGTTGGAAGTAAACAGGAGGAAAACGCAATAACATGAACCAGATTATGGTATTGTTCCTCAATTCTGAAAAAAATAAACAAATAACCAGGTGAAATGTAGTGATCCTATCAATCACCTATGTTCATATTTATAATCCTGGAGCTAAAGAATTGGAGGCAGGAGGATCATGAGTTTAAACCTGAGCTAGATAAATTTTCAAAGTCAGCATTGAATTCATAATGAGACCCTGTTTCAAAAATCTTAAATAAGTAAGTAAATAAATAAATCAGGACTGGAGAAAGGAGCATAATCTAGCAACATAAGTTATGAGATGGCAATTTTAATATGAACTCAGCAAGTAATTCTTAATTTTTATATGTTTCATTATTTCGGTGTGTTTTTAGTGTGTAAGTAACTATTGTGAATCAGTGCGAGACACAATTGTTTTAGAAATTACTCTGGTAATCTTTTAAACTATTTATAGAATCATTACTCTTAATGATGGTTATAAGATCATCTTGGTGATAGCATCAAAGCGCTCTGTAGCAGTTACAATTCTTCCTCGTC
>NC_022020.1:10188896-10209966 GCF_000317375.1 Microtus ochrogaster
CCTAGCTGAGATGGTTTTCGATGAATCTTTCTGAAGCTAAATTAGACCATATTGCTGAGTGTCCTAGACTCCTTTCATGGCTTCTTATTGTCCTAAGCTTGATGCCTTCCCTCTTGAATCTGCAGCTGTTTTCTTCACTCAGCTCAAAACATGCTCTGCTTTGCCTCGAGCTCTTGCCCTAGCTGATCTTCTTATCTGCATTATCTAATTCAACATTGAGCAACACTGGGCCCTGTGATACTGTTTTATTAAAGCACATTTTGGGGTTAAAACATAATAAAAAATAAAACATCTTCACAGAATGTTGAAAAAATTGAACTGGTTAATATAATTTTAGAAGTGTGATTCATTCCTTATTTGCAATTTATTCTATAGGACATAAAAACTGAGAAATGCACATTCAACAAAGACCTTCCCTCACTCTGCGCTGTGTTGTCATCTCCTCGGCAGGACCTTAACATTGTATTCTGTGATATTTAATCTTTACCTGCGGGTTACATGTGATTCATTAGAATGTTCATTTTCTTCATTGGCCCAAACTAAAACACATTAAGTTACTCATCTTGAGGTCCTGGTGTCAATTGTTTTATCATAGCATTTAACTTTTGGGGTTTATTAAAATGACAAGATCCCCATGGTGATTCCTGTTGTCTTAGCTAGCTTGGCAGGTGGATAATGATCCCCTGGAGTAGAATTTTCTCTCACTGATGGAGTTTCTTCTATCATAGAAGCACCTGTTAAAATCTGGAAGCATGATCTCAAATAATAGTTTCTGTGGTAAAAAGATCAAAAGATAGAGGGTGGGCATGATTGGGGAACATGTGGTGTTGACTGGTATTCTAGCATATGGTAACAGCGAAGTAGATAGAGTCCTTCGTTTGCATTCATATGAGCTCCCAATGACTGAAGGTCCTCCTACTAGAACCCACATGCCAAACGCTCATGCACCTTAGATAATTTTACCACATTGACTCTTGAAGAAATTCAACATTCAAACTGAAACACCACACAATACACAAAGGCAACCTTAAAATAGCTACATAGGAAACTGGTCAAAATTAAAAAAAAAAAAGCACAATCCTTAATTTCCTTTTATAATTCCCCTCATGCTGTCATGGAAATCGGTGCTGTTGAAAAACATATGTGAACCATCAAAATATTTGTTGTCAACAAAATTTTCATTTTTTGTTCCTTCATATATTTATTTTATTGTCTCATATTATATAAATGCAAGTAAGCTGTATGTCAGGAAACAAAGTCTTTACTATTTCAAATGTTTTAATAATTTATTTCTTTTTCTCTCTAGGATTATATTTTAGTAGTAGCTTTGTGCATATTTAACTTTATATGAAGCTTATACAAAAAATAGACCAGAATTTCCTAGGGAACATTTGTTTTACATTTTTATTATCAGGCTTGTTCAAAGCCACCTGCAGCATTGCCTTATGTTCTAAATATTCAACTGACAGCTACTAATAAACCATTAAATTAAATTACTTCATGATGACAGGCCAAACAAAACAAAGATTTTCTGCAATATTTTCTTCCATTTAAGTGGGGGTTTTAAAGGAACATACATATCTGACTTGCAATTGTTTGGTTGTTTGGTGTTTGAATAGTTCTGAATCAAGACATAGACTATGTTTGAAAGTTAATACAATAACTCCAATTTCAGATTAGCTTAGTCTGCTTTTTCACTTTTTTAATTTATTGGATACATATTTTTTATTATACAATATATTCTTATTATAGTTTCATATTCCTCTATTTTTTCCATCTCCTCCCCATCTCCCCTCCCAGATCTGCTCTCTTTCTGTCTCTCATTAGAAAAGAACAGGCTTTCAAGAGACAACAAACAAACATGACTAAATGAAATATAGTAAGACAAATCAAAACCCATCATATCAAAGCTAGACAAGGCAATCCAAGAGAAGGAAGAAGCCCAAGAGATGGCACAAGTCAAAAACCCATTCATTCTCGTCCATAGAAATACTAAGCTAAAAGCTACAGTGTGTATGCAGAGGACCTGGTGCAGACCAGTGCATGGAGACTCAGTTTCTGTGAGCTCATATGTGCCTTGCTTAGTTATTTGAGGGGCCCTTGTTCTTCTGGTGTTCTCCGTCCTTCCTCGTTCTCACACTCCTTTTCCATTTCCTCTTTGGGGTGCTCCCTGAGCTCAGAGGGAAGGGATTTGATGGAGACATCCTGCTTAGACTATCTCTTCATGTAATCTCTGGCTGTGGGTCTCTACATCTGCTCCTGTCTGCTGCAGGAAGACGCTTCTCCATTGATGACTGAATAAAACACTGATCTATGACTATAGTTGGGTATCACTGGGAATTACTTTATTGAAAGCTTTTGTTTGGTTTTGGTTGTTTATTTTATTTTGTTTTAAGAGCTTCAGTGTTTGGTTTTACCCTAGATTTTAAACTATTTAGTCTCTGGTTTTGCAAGGAACATTATTTTATTAGCCTGATTGAGGATAGCAGCAGAAAAGACAGATGTGTAAGGTAATATTCTCAGGCTGGGACCCATGTATTATGACATGAAGAATTAGACCTGCTTCTACAAAGCTTCGCTGTGAATTGTGGCTATCTGATGTTTCCATTTATTTAACAAGAAGAATGTATGAACAGTCATGATCTCTGAGTACTTGCCACAAGATTTGTTCTTGGATACTTTTATCTCAGAGATTATCTTTCAATTTATTGAGACAAAAGCAATACAAACAAACATGATTCAATTTATACCTGTACATGTTGTAAATATTAAAAATTGTTATGCAGCATGCTTCTCTGTAAATGTTGAAGTGTGTGATTTCGCATTTTATATTTATATTTAGCATATTAGATTGGATTCCCCAGTCATTTTTTTCCTGATGTGTATCACACAGAGGTTGCATTTAAGGTCATTCATGAGCAGATATTTATAGGTTTTACTACAATATATAAAATATTTGATTCTGTCAATTTAGTATTTAACCACTCAGAGAAAAGAATTTTTATAAAGGTTTATAATATTTGAATAGCCTATACCCAGAGGTTTTTGTGTTGATATTTTTATTCCTAATTTATCCCACTTGTGTATGTCTTTAAGATTTCATTTTGCTCAGTTTATTGATTAAAAGAAATCTATCATAAAGATATTTTATAGGGGATAAAAATAAGTTAAGCAGTGACTAGAATATAAATACTACAAAATGGTCTGAGAGTCAGTACTGGACTAACTCCAAGATACTATGAATGTTCCTCCCAATGGAAAAATAAAAACTACTTTGATATACCAGTTAATGATATGTTGTTGTAACTGAACCAATTAATTGGCCTACACCGTTTCTCCTTTTTTCTGTAATGTAGCTACAGCTGATGTATTCTTCAAGGGTAAAGACTACTCAGGTTTCTGGTTTCTAAAGGGGCAATTGGTTGTCAGCTCCATCCTAAATATGTCCCATAAGAATTAGTTGTCTCAGTGGTTGCTCGGAAAATAAAATTCCCTCAGACTTCTGAGCAATGTCCAAAATGGCTACATGACAACAGAGCATTGTTTGTAAAAATTAGAACAGGATTACTTACAAATAAAAATATAAAAGCAAGAAATAATGAAAAACAATTTAGAGGGAAAATATAAAACAGCTAAACAATGCTCTACTAAAAATAACTAACTGAATGCCTGGGAAACAGTAAAGTCAAAAAAGCCAACATGGTGGCACATGCTTGTAATCCAATGCTTAAAAGGCTGAGACAGGAGGATTTCCACATGGTCAAAGCCAGTATAGCCATACAGTAAGTTCTAACACACTCAGGCTACATAGCATGCTTCTGTACAGCAACAAATTTAATAAATAAAGAATCAAACAGACAAAAAATGAAGTTAAGTTTCAGCCATTGTTTTAGGCAAAATAATGGTGAATTAATCAACTTAAAAAAATCCCTGTTGAAGAAATGCTGAAGAATGCATTTTCAAAACAAATAAAATTGCTGCATAAGTGAGAAAGCAATGATAGTGAAGGGTGCAAAGAATGCTGCATCTCAGGGCAACTCCGAACAACATTCTCTGAGCTTTGAGCTCTGGCCTTTCTGATGAGTTTAGTAATTCTCCTGGGTTTAGAAATATAAAAATAAACACTTGCAACTTTGTTCTTTCTAGATCTAGTCAGATGAACTAGCCTGTTGTGTGGCTCAGACACACTGTGAAAACAGATCATGCACATTCTTTCACAGCCAGTGTCAACTTGATCCCAACAGCTCTCCTTTCGCGGCTTCTGTTTCCACTTACAGGTTTGTAGAGACAGCACAATTATTTCAATGTTACTCCTACTTGACTCCTCAATGTCACCTATTTAGTTTGTGAATATTTTCTAGATTTCTCCCTGGAAATCTTTCAGAAAACTTTTCTGCCCAATTCCAACATTCTGCTATTAAATAAACACCATTTCTTGGTGGACTGCATATGTTCTGAGTAATTACTTGTTAAACTATTGTAAATATTAAATGTGTTTCATTCATGAAAATATTACCCACAAGGTGTTACATTACACCAGAAAAGATAACACAGTATTATTATGATCATACACATGTGTTTATATGTTTATATACGATATATGTGATGTATATTGTATATGCCTATCTATATAAATACATGTATACATATGAGTGTATATATATATATACATATACAATATAGATATATGTTGTTGTGATTTGAAATAAAATGGTCTCCAAAAGGAGTGACACTATTAGAAAGTGTGGTCCTGTTGAAGAAAGTGTGTCACCAAGGAGGTGGGCTTTGTGGTCTTATATGCCCAGTAAGACATTCCACTTTCTATGACCTTTTGATCAAGAAGTCACCATGACTGCTTGCATACCACTATGTCCTGCTATGATGATAGGGACTAAACCTCTGAAATGTAAGCCACCACAGTTAAAAGATTTTCCTTTATGACTTACCAAGGTCATGATGTCTCTTCACAGCAAGAGAAGCCCTAACCAATACATATCTATGCATGTATTTCCTCACTCATAATCCAACTAGTAGAACTATTTATTACAGAATTTTCTGAAATGTTAGCTAAAACTTCCAAGAATAAAAATCTAAATGTCCAAATGACCCAAATGTTATAACAGGCTGTATGTTATTTTCAGAATAATTACACTGCAGTAGCTGACCAGTGGTCTGGTGAGTGAGATGGATGAACTCAGAAGGTAGCAATGCTGTTTGAGGGTATTGACGAAAGGTCTGACAATGTCAGGCCTACCTCTAAAAACATGGCTGCCGATCAGTTCTCTGGAATCTGGTGTGAAGTGCTCCTGTTATTATATTCTTTTTTTTTTCATTTTTAGGTAAATTTGAGAGTTAGACTTCATAACAGAAGCCATCTTCTACCTTTCCTCTGGGTCCAACAGTTGATAACTTTTGGCCACTTTGGTTTTCCTGCATCTTTTCTTAGATAATGAGAATAACTGAATAATGGAACATGTGCATCTCCTATTAAAAGGACCCTCATTTCTATATGTGCAATTCAAATTCCTGAAACTTAAATGTGTACAGATTGTTGCCTAGCAGATATCCAATATTGAAACTTTTTGGTAATCCAGTCACCTCCTCTATGTATTTTCTTCTTCCAAATCAGAAACCAAATGGAAATCAAACATTGGGTTTAGTTGTCACATCTTTTTGACCTCTTATCATTCTAAACATCTTTGCTTTAAATTATTTGCTCATTAACGGACAAGGTTGTCTGACAGTGAGTGGTTCATGGTTACATTCAAGGAATGTCTTTTGTTCAGAAGCATGACTCAAGTGTCGTGATTTTCTCAGGGCATCTCACTAGGTACATTATGCCAGCTGAACTTCATATTAGTGATGTCAACTTCCTCACTTGTGAGTATGAAAAATGACAAATTTCTCCATCATAATATGAACTATTTTCATTTTATACAATGGAAATAAATTCAAATTTTGTTTTCACATTTTCATGTGCTACATTAAGCATCTGTTGATGATTTACAACGAATTCAACTAAATATGATGCCTCAGAAGCAGGAATTTTATCCTGTCATTTTCTGCATTTAATTTCTTTTATTTTATTATAAGCAAGGGCTTTTTCTTTTTGGTTATTAATTTGCTAATTCATATATTTAATATGCTAGTTTATGGCATGTTTTCACTCCTGAATTCTTATTCCTTCCCATGAGTTTTGAGTGCTGTCAATGTATCTTCATTGTCAAAACTCCACATATTTGCATAATGAGATCTAATCTGAATGAATATCCTGGCCTTCTGCCATGCATTTATTTCTGTATTTTTACTTTAAAATATTTATTTTGGAAGCTTCACATATACACATTATGTATCATGGCGGTGTTCCTCTCATTATCTCTTCTTAGCCTTGTCTCATGCCTGGCTTACCTTATGGTCTTCCTCGATTCTTCTTAATTACAATTTAGTCTCTCTTGTTTGTATCGTGCTGTTTGTTTATGGGGTATGTGAAAGTAGTCATAAATATGGTTATGTATGATTACTAAATTTTAAAAAATTCTTTACTTTCTCTGACATTCCAAGATAGCCCACAGTCTCTTTCTAATTTTCTTACTCTAGTCTTAGAAACAGAGCAGACTCCATCACTGCTTTTAACAAGGGACAGTTATTTAAATACAAGTGTTAGGTTCATTTATGCAAGCATAGTTTTTCACACACATAATATAACTCATATGCTCTTTATGAAGTCTCTTTTTTGATCAGTAATGCACAATGATTTTACATCTTCTTTTATTCTGTATCATGTTTCTTTTCAAGAGCATACTTGAGTTAATGTCCAGTGTTTTGTTAGTTATATGAGAGCTCTGGCTTCATGTAATAATCACTCTCATCATTTGCTCAGTTCTACTAAACACACACACACACACACACACACACACACACACACACATTTCCTAATTGCTATTACACATCACATGGCCAACACATCTATTATTTAGTATCAGTATCCCTGAGGTTTGTTTTATGTTAATCTGAATGGGTGAACCTGAGTACTATGCTCAAAATGTAACTTTGTTCTCTTTTTCCTCTCTGTGCAATATACTGGTTATTGGCAACCTTGCTTATTGACAACCCAGTTTGATTACTAATTTGATGTTATTTGTATCAAATTTTATTTTTGCTTATTTTTTCATTTAATTTGTAAAAAAATTGATTTTTGAAAAGCAACTCATTCAAAATGTCACACACAAAGAAGGTCTCTCTACCTTACCTCCCTTATTTAAACTTGTGTTTGAAATATGTATTTAATGAGGAATTAATATATCCAGGATGGTAAACTTTCAAGTACATTGATTATTATGAATCATTAAAATTTTGAAATATGTTAATTACTGCTTTATGTCTTCCTGGTGACCTTTAATGATTTTCATTTATGTAGGGCTTATTGAAGTCACTAATTTCAAACATTTCTTCACCTAAGTTCTCTCCACCTACTCAGCCAGACAGATGCTGTTTATCTTGGATCTACTTAGAGGCATCTATTAAAAATCACTACGAATCACTACCAATTTCAGAAGGGCTGGGATTCTTCTTTCTTGCCTTACTAATACCTAATAAAAAAAGGTTTTACTAAATAAATACTTCTAGTAGATGGCTTCATGGTGAACTCATGATAGGGGATCAAAAGCTTTTAGGCTATTATTCATTTTGTCAAGGCAGATTATCACTGGTATTTATGATAGAGCAAAACATGGTGTCCAGTCTGCATAAAGATTGGACTTCCATCAATCTTTAAGGAACTGTTTGAGATTAAAGGTTATTTTAATGAGAATAAGAAAATTACAAATATTTATTCTGGTGATTGCTCTGCAAGGCTGGGCATTTTTTTCATTATTTATTGAATAGAGTAAGAATAAAGTCATGCAAAAATATTGAGAGAGAAAAATCAATGAAATGACTTATATATAGAATTCATAATGTAGATATAAAATGTACTCTAAACCACAAGTTAAACAAAAGATGCCAAAATAGATACTAAAAAATATTATTGTTATTTACTCTATGTACTCAAAGAGCATCAATGCTACCAACCACAGAAAATTCAAACTTCTCAAGAAATCCATATTCTCTCTTATGTCTGGTGAACAGTGGTTAAAAGGGAAATATTTTCCACGTATTAGAAATATTTTCTAGATACTTTATATACTGTCCCGTCAAATCAAATACAGACAATGCCTCTTTGACAAATTTCTATGTTGCAAAAGGAATTTTATAAACATAGAAGTAAACCTATGTAAGAATTACTAATGAATTATCTAAAAATACAGTCATGTTATTGGATTTGACAATATTTATCAAATATAAAAAAGAAAGACCATTTATTTCTTAATAATAAATAAACATGTTAGAACATTTAATAAAACACAATATCTAATTTAAATTCAAATTTATTGAGAATTTAGTTATAATAGTACTCTTAGTCTAAGGGAAATAAATAAGCCATCAATTTAAAACATACAAGGTAGTAGATGAATGCAAAAATAGCAGAGGAGTTTGACGTATAAACTCATTACTCTATTCCTGTGAAAGTTCAAGCCAAAAAATACATATCCAGCATGGAGAAGGGAGATGAACACAGGTCCCACGCCCTAGATAAGGAGCCAATTGCCATTGGCACATGCTGGGAGATCAAAAGGCTGTTTTTTTTTTTTTTAAGTAATTGTTTTCAAACAATATGTTCTGATCAGTTTTTCCCCCCAACTCATCCCAGCACATCTCCAAAGCTCATCATCCACCCACCCAAATCCATCACTTTTTTTCTCTCTCTCTAAAAAGCATACAGTTATCAAAAAAAAAAAAACCTGAAATAAAATAAAAACAAACAAACCAGAACAGGACAAAACAGAAAAACATATTTTTAAAAAGGAACCCATAAAAAAAGCACTAGAAACACATACAGATACAGAGTCACATAACATTCCTACATACAGAAAACCCATAAAAACAAAACCGTAAAATTTAAACGATAAACCCCAACATTTAACAAAAAACTGTGGGACCAACAGCATTATGAGGCAAAAACAAACAAACAAACATACAAAACTTCCAAAATGCCATTGCGTTTGTTTTGTGTAGGCCATCTTCTGATCTTTTTAAAGGTGTGGTCCCTGCTCCAGTTCAATGCCACCATCCAATAATGTATAGAACAAATTATACCTTATGGGATTTCTAAAAAGGCAGATACAACTTGGTGTGAGTAGGGAAGAGAGAATTGAAATGGGAGAACATGGAGGAAGGTAATACTATGATCAAAACACATTGCACATTGCATCAAAATTTCATAAAACTAATAAAAAGGTAATAAAATTATTTTAAAATTAACTAAAAATACCCTCTGCCTCACTTAAAGGAGAAGATGTGCAACATTAGAGTTACCATAAAATATCTTCCAAAGTATTTCCTGTGTCAAACTACATATCTTAATAAAATCTGAGAACAGAATTCACTACATATAAGACTTTGACCTACTTAGGTACTATTTCCTACAAATAGTTGCTTTTTCCAAGTTTACCAACTGTCAACCATTGTACTAAAATACTGTGCAGAAGACTCTCTGACATGGCATAGGGTCTCTCAGCTCAGACTTTATATTCAATCCCTGGGTTGTCCTTGAATAAATATCAATGCCCTGATCTGTTCCAAAATTGCTAAGTCTGAATTTTGAAGAGTCAGAGGTTTGCATGATTTCCAAAAGTCTCCCAGATAACTGTCTTCTCCGGTTTAGAATTATTTTGAAATAATAATGTTAGACAAAACTTTAAAAATTCAGATGAGTTGAAATGACTATTATCCTGTTTTTTTCTAGAGAATTTTCTAGAGATATTCTAATAGAAATTATACATAAATACTTTATAAAGCTGAATAAGGACATGCATATATATAACCCACAAATTCTCATTCCGGTTTTAATTTCATAAATATTTGTTTATACACTTGGCAAAAGGTGTTTTCTAATGTCTTCATGGATTAATCATAGATAATTGGTAAACTCTGAAGAGTAGTGATCACATAAAATTACATCCCTGAATAAATATTTTTTTAAGATATGCTTATATGGCCAGCCAGCAAATAATAAGATAAACAATACCTGTAGCTAGGTAGCAAGGAAGAATCAATGCTCACGAATCACACATACAAATCTTCCTCCACTTGAACAACTTTTGAAAATAGTAAATGTTGTACTGGGCATGTGTCTCAGTGATAGAGCACTTAACTAGCATATGGAAAGCCCTGGGTTCAAGCATTAGCACTTTACAAAATAAAACAAAGAAAATCCATGTGCACCTCTGTAGCTTACATCTAGGATTCTCTACATGGTCTTCTATTTTAAGGTGTGGTCCCTAGGTGGTGTTGAAGGACTTTGTAGAAGAGGTAGCTAGTGAAATGTTCTTAGATTATAGGATTCTTGGCCTTCAGGAGATCACGGGCCCTCATGTCTCTTCCCTTCCTCTTGTATTCTATGGCTTTTGATGCAAGCAGTGTGATTCTGTCACATACCCCTCTGCAAAGCGTCACCTCGAATATTCTGAATGATATGGACAGAAAAGCCAATCTTGGACAGTAACCTCAAACATGTGAGGCTTTCATTTTATAAGTTAGCTCTTTCAAATATGTTTTACAAGTAAAGGAAGTAGTTCTTTCGTCTTTAAGAAGGAAATGTATTTGTAATTTGCATGTATGTTTATGCAGTCCTCTAAATTACATGCAAAGAAGCCACATAATAGTGACTGCTGCATGTGATGAGTATAAGCATTTGAGTTGGAGACAGAGTGATGGTGATTTTAGCATATGCTTTTCATAATATATTTAAGGAAGAATGAGCATATTTTTCATTGAGAATGCAGCATAGAACCTTCCTCTGTCTTCACAGGGTCAGTTAAGAGATATAAGAGATAAGAGTCAAGGGGCAGTCGTAGTGTATGCCTTTAGTTCCAGCACTTGGAAGACAGAGGCAGGTGAAGCTCTGTGAGTTTAAGACAGGCTAGTTCCATGACAGCTAGGGCTGTTACACAGAGAAACCCTGTTTTGGGGGGAGAGAGAAAGAGAGAGAGAGAGAGACAGAGACAGAGACAGAGACAGAGACAGAGACAGAGAGACAGAGAGACAGAGACAGACAGAGAGAGAGACAGACAGAGAGACAGACAGACAGAGAGACAGAGAGACAGACAGAGAGAGAAACAGAGAGAGACAGAGAGAGAGACAGAGAGAGAGACAGAGAGAAGAGTCATTTTCATTCACCTTTTTCCGTGTATGTGTTACTCACCCAAGAAAGCCAAGCAGCCCTGAATGGAATGGTAATTTTCTTTAGATAAAAAGACTGGCACCAAGCTATTACAGCATTACATGGTGATTCGGGTGATTGTAAAGATTCAAAATGGTGTGAAAATTCCCCATAAATGGATATTCCACACTGTTGTTAGTAGAAAATATTTGTTAGTTGTTAATATCAGGGACGTGTTGGTGTACTAATGTCTTACATTGTATCGAGCTAGCTTCCACATTCTTTCACCTCAGATTTATTTGGAAGTATTGACATTCTCATGTTTGTGAATGATAATGACAGTTATCAGCTGACAAAACTGAAAGTATGAGAGATGTTGAGGGTTTTATTAAATAAACTTTACATTTTTCAAGACAGCTAAGTTTAGCACAGTTTAGAACTCAAAATGCAAATTCTACTCTCTTATCCTAATAACTATCATGATTATCATAATCAATTAATGATGAGATTCATAACTAATATCAGCCATCTGTAAATGAAACACAAACCCAAAGCAAGTGCCTGGAAAAGAGTTACACTAACATGATTATTTCATCGCTTGCATAAAGCAATAATCAAATAGCTACACTTTGTCTAGTGCTTAACCACGTTTTAAACAGTTGACTCCCCATCCACTCTACCAGCACTACTGTTAAAGAAATGACCTCAGACCTTTCTCCAAGTTGCCTGGTATCAACTACTTGAGTTGAAGCTTATAATGCTTGGCCTTCTAGGCAGAGAGGTTATTACTGACCTCCAGCTCTCTTTAGCTGCCCTGAATAATTTGTCTCTAAGATTTTTGTTGCCATAGCAGTGTGGTGGCCCCTGACTCCCACAACTTGGGCTCAGCTCTCTTCATTAAAGATGAAACACATCTAGGCAAAAGACAAGGCTTTTCTCTGGTAGGTGTTTGTGCTGATCCCAGAGGAACTGTGCAGGCTTGGCTGTGACCTGGGCCAGCTGCACCTATTCAAACAATACAGGACACCTTCAATTGTCTCATGTGACTTTCACTCCACAAGCTGACTGTGCTCGGAGCCTCTCTCATAATGTGCTCTCTCGTGCATGCCTCAAAGCGGCATGGATGCTGTTGTCCTTCACTTGCTGAAAATGAAAAAAGTGAGAGATACCGAAAACTATGCCTGCACCAACCAGCATCACACAGCAAATGCTAGCGTTCAGTCTTGGGCCGAGGTTCATAAGTTGATCATTTTGATAAGTTTATAAATCATGTACCTATTTATGTTTCTGTTGTTGTTGTGTGTTTTACATTGTCAATGGATGAGGAATTGAGCTGATAGAAAAATACTAAGAAATAATACATGGAGAATTGTTATTCTACAACTCCATTTCATGCTATTTGAAATACACATTTTGAGAGAATGCTGGGGATAGATCCCAAGGCTTCACCATGCTATGCATGTAGTCTGTGGCTGTACCACCCACTATTTTTACTAATATGGACACTATATTAAAAGGCCATCAAAGGTTTCTTACACATTTTTAATGTATCCAGAATTCAGAGCAAGCTCATTTTCCTTCTCTTTCAGGGCTATTTATAATCCCTTATCTTTGTTATTGTGGGTGTTTAGTAAATCATCTAAACTGTGGGTTGTTGCATTCCTGGATGTGTCCTTGAGGTTCTCTGCATAGTATGCAGCTCTACAGCTCACCCTTACAACAGGCAAAGCTGACCCTGAATTCTCCATGTGAGGTCTCCATGAGCAACCCTAACTTGTAAAATTTCCACTCTCCCATCCCCTGAAATTTAACCTTCTTTGCTATAAAAGGCTTGCAGGGGTTTATATTTTCATGAGTTCATACCTTTTTATTTTTAAAGAAATATTAAATTCTTCAGTCAATAACTCTTGATAGCAATAAACAGAATGAGGGCAAATACTGAAGAAATTTTACAGCCTCTTGGCTCACACTAATCATTGGTTTTATTGACCAATGAAAATAAGAACTTTAATCATGGGATTGTAGCACAGCCATGGAATAATTCCAAGAGGTTATTGAAAATGTTGCTCCTACACACTATTTCCTTAACCTAACAGAAATATTAAAATATCTTTATTTATTGTGTGATACTAAGGAATTTAGAATTTATACTATAGTTTTCATCAGAAATCTCAGAATAATTACCAATTCCTCAAACATTAGGATTTATTTTCTAATTGTTTATTGCCTGAAAAAAAACCAGCTTCCTGTTTTTGAAGTATCTTTCAGTTAAGTTGATAGAAAATTGTCAATCACCTAAAGCAAGATACAAAGTATCTATTGAATCACCATGTACAGCTGCCTAACAATTTGTCTAGAGTCAATGCTCAGATAATGTTCTGAACCATATCAAACTGTAATCAGTTTACTGATCTACCATACTCACGTTTAACTATCATTTAAAAAAGCTGTTTTAGGATTTTAATAAAAATATGCTGTAAAATAGGACCATTGTCTTGTACAGAAGTGGGTCAATGACCAGTCATGTTTGGTTTTATCCCAGGTGTCTGGGCTAGCTAGTCTCTGGTTCTTGTTCACCCAGTGTCAGGTATACGTTTCATCCTGCAGAGTCAGCCTTATATCAATTCAGACATTGTTTCGTAAGCTACTCCCACCAGTTTGGGGCCATGACGGCCTTGCATATTTTAACAAGAATGACTGATTATAGATCAAAGGTTTTGTGGCTGCCTTGAATCCATGACTCTCTTTTGGTAGCATGGAGAGAAACTACCTTCACCAAAGGAGCAAGAATCTAGAAGTAAGGGCTCCATGTAGGCATAAGTTCAATACTTTTCCATGTTCAGAAAGTTAAGTGGGTGTTGTTCTCAGCAGTGGGGTTTGGCTGTCAGTTTGAGAAAAACAACCTTTTGTCTTATTAACAGTTTTGGTTGTTTGAGGATTTTCCTGAGAACCCCTTGGCCAAAACCCCAGTTGAATGCAAACCAGTGCTTCCACTGGAGCCTTTCCTGGTTTCAAGAGATGGCCAGCTAAGTCACATATCTCCCCTGCATAAGTGTTCATTAGGATCATCTTCATAGATTCCAGGAAGTTTTCACTGCACCAGATTTCCACAGTGCTCTCCAAATGCCCGCCCCATTCCAGCTGTCTTTCCCAGCATTCTCTCCCTCCACCCAATCTCCTTGCCTACCTATTCCCCACGCTACCCAGACCCTCTTTCCAGTCTGCCCATAAAATATATTCTACGCCCCTTCCAGGGATATCCCTGTTCCTCCTCCAGACTCCTCTTCTTTACCTAACTTCTCTGGGTCTACAGATTGTAGCTGGCAAATAGCCATTTATAATTGAGTTGATGCCATATGTATCTGCTGTATTTGGGTTACCTCATGCACTATGATTGTTTCTAGTTCCATCCATTTCTCTGAATTTTCATGATGTCATTTTTTGTATAGCTTAGTAATACCCCATTCTTTAAAAGTGCCACAATTTCTTTATTCATTCTTCTATTAAGAAACATCTAGGTTGTTTTGTTTCCAGTTTCTGGATAGTATGACATGGGTTAGCAAGTGTCCTTGTGGTAGGATAAAGTGTCCTTTGGGTATGTGCTCAAGAGTCATATAGCTGGCTCTTGAGGTAGATCAATTCAATTCTTTCTGTTATATTGAATCCCATGGTGGCTATAAAGTTTTCACTCCCACCAGCAATGATTTTAAAAGTATTCTGCTATACTGATAGATCCAGGTCTTATCCAGTCATCACTAGAGAGGATTCCTCCAGCAGTAAATGGGAACAGATTCAGATACCCACAGTTGGACATTACGCACAGAGAGAGTCTGAATTAGAAGTCTCCATCAAATCAGTCCTTTAGAGCTCAGAGAATACCAAGGAACAGGAGACTGAAAGATTGCAAGAGCCAGAGGGGACGAAGGACACCAGCAGAGCCAACTAAACAAGGTGCATATGACAGTGCATACAGATACTGAAGCAACCAGCACAGGCCCTACAAGAACTGCGCAAGTTTCTCTGAGTATATATATATTATAGCTAATGGCTTGTGTGTTTGTTTTTTATCAGACTTCTGACTGTTACATGAGGAGGGGCCCTTTGTCCTGGCTGCCTGGCTAGCTTACACCTGAAATAACCACACAGAAATTGTATTCATCAAAACACTGCTTGGTCATTAGCTCTAACTTCTGATTGGCTAATTCTTACGTCTTAATTTAACCCATTTCTATTAATTTGTGTATCGCCACATGACTGTGGCTTACTGGCAAGATTCTAACCAGTGTCAGTCTCAGGCAGGAGATCCATGGCGTCTCTCACTCTGCCCTTCTTCCCAGCATTCAGTTCTGTTTTCTCCACCTACCTAAGTTCTGCCCTATCAGGCCAAGCAATTTCTTTATCGATTAACCAATGAAAGCAACACATAAGCAGAAGGCCCTCCTATACCACTTGACTGTGAGAATGAGATCTCTGACTCTGGTGCCTGCTCTTGTAACTCTTTTCTCTTGTTCAGTTGCTGTGTACAACTATGATATGATAATTTTATCTTATTATATTTTATTTTTCTGGTGAGGAACAGAAAGGAAGTGAATCTGGAGGAGAGAGCAGGTGGAGAAACTAAGAGGAGTAGTAGATAGAGAGAAACTATAACCAGGATATATTAAAGATGTGTGAGGAAAAGAATAATTTTTAATTAAAGAATAAAAACATAAAAAGAAAGTAAATGAGTTGACATAACATGAACATAATGAAAGTGTGATGAGGAGATGACTGTGTTATTAAAGTGTCTGCCACACAATGATGAGGCCCTGAGATCAAATCCCAAGAACACAAGTAAAAAGAGTAAATACAACAGAAGATGCTTTTAAATCCTCAATGAGAGGAAAGAGGAGGAAAATCAGATATCTGGAGCTCACTGACCAGACAGTTGGTCAGCTACAGTACACACACACACACACACGCATGTACACACAAACACATGCACTCTCATACACAAAGCATCACAAGCAAGAGAAGATACAAAATGTATTTTGAGACCCTTCAAATATGCAGCTACACCTAAGCAAAGGACCCGTGTCATCAGATTTCAACTAGGCATGGCAGATGATGAAGGATACAGCATTATTAAAATTGTCAACACATGTTGAAAAACTCCAGTGATTCCTCAGAATAAGCTTCATAATACCAGTACTTCTCAATGTGTCATGGAAGATTATCTGTCCTTTTTTTGTACAGTAGTAATTGCAATCATGGTGTCATTTTGATGATAAGTACTCAATTCAAAGCTGGTCCTATAACTCCAAATAAAAGGTAAACTGTCTTAGCCTATTGATCAGTTCATGGTTCTAGAATAATATAAATTTCTTTGTACTTATCATTCTGTGCCACAGAATGCTTATATTATTTATCAGTTTTTTTCAGTAAATTTGCTTTGAAGAGGCAGTTTATTAGGTATGTCTTTTTTTGTAACTACTCTGGGGTGGTTTTATTTTATTTCTTGTCTTTAGTGACACATACATAGTGTACATGAACATATGTGAAGTGGATTTTAGCACTTAGGATCATTACCAGAAAGTAAAAAGAAGAAAATATAACTGGTTTTATCTGAAAATAATAGTAAAACATATTCCAGATGCGATGGAGATGAACTTAGAAGGAGAGAAACTTATTCTGTGACTGTCATATCAGAAATGCAGAAGATAATTTTAAAAAAATTGAACAAAAAACAAATCTCTTTTGGTAATTGTGAGGCAATTGGCATATATTACTGATAGAATTGAAACTGTTATAAGAGTTTTTGAAGAATTAAAAATTCTATATAAAACTCAATGTAAGGAATGCAAACATTTCTAAGAATACATCACCAATAAAAATTTGCATATCTATATGTCTGAAAATTGTATGGAAGCCAAACTTAGAATAGGAAACATAAGAAAATGCCCCGACTTTTCTGCTAAAATTTTACCACACCAATTATGACACAATTAGAAGTGTATACATCAAGATGTTAGATACAAATTTTATCTTTTATTTTTTTGCAAAAGTCTATCCCAATTTTTCTTTAAAAAAAAACAATTATTTGTTCTCTGATTATATGACAAGTTTAACCTATGAATTTATCAGGGAAAAATCTTTTAGTGGGTATTTTCCAGTCTTAGCAATAATTGCTTGACTCTAAAGCAACTACAATTCCTTATTATTTAGAATAGTGACTAAATTTAAACATATGACCAGAATCCAATACAATGACCTTGGGAGATTTCCGTACCTGGGAACCTCTGTTCTCCTCAAAGTATTAGCTTCTCACTATCTAATTTTATCTCAAATATTCAACTGATAAAGTTCTTTAATTTATACATTTATTAATACAGAAATCAGAGAATTTTATTTGATATGCCACAATATGAAACACAAAAATAATTGTTGGATATAAAGCTATTTCTATGGCTAGGAAATTGCCTAATTTTCCTAATGCTTCACTGAGAATGTTAAAGAATCTCCAGTGCTAAATTTGACTTCAAAAGTTATAACGATGATTTAAATTTCTTTTTAATAGTATGTCCTGGAGGTAGTTTAAAACCAGATATGAAATATTAAGCTCATATTTGGAAATCACCAATATACCATTGCTTTTCACTGGTTATCACATATATGCACACAATCTGCCGGGAGAATCTTTTTGGATCAATTATAGCACCATAGCTCTCTCTTGTTTTAGAATGATTATGATTAATCCAGCACCAATCTAGCATAAGAACAGAAGGAAACTTTAAAGGAGAAAGTGTTCTAACATATCAACCTTCTTTTTCTTATAGAGTCAGTCTTTTATTTTTTAATTTTTTGTTTTGTTTTGTTTTGTTTTGTTTTTTCTAGACAGGGTTTCTCTGTGGTTTTGGAGCCTGTCCTGGAACTAGCTCTGTAGACCAGGCTGGTCTCGAACTCACAGAGATCCGTCTGCCTCTGCCTCCCGAGTGCTGGGATTAAAGGCATGTGCCACCACCGCCCGGCCTAGTCAAAGTCTTTTAGAACAATAGAAAACTGCATTCAAAATGTAATTAAGTGATATCAACACAATTGGCAGTTAGACAAATTTTTTTGTCACATTTTTGGGGTTTTATGTTTGTTTTGGCAAAAGTCAGCTAAAAAGTAGCACTTCACAACAAAAGAATGGATGGACACTGAAAAGTCACTGTTTAAATAAAGTACTAAACTCAGACTGTTGCTATCAAATACAATTCTTTCAAAGAGAAAAGATCAAGGGCAAATTACTTTGAATTAATGCTGAGAAGGAAAGTACAACAACAGGTGTCATTTAACTCATTTAAATGTTTTATTCTATTGTTATTTAAATTTTCTTTTTTAATGTTTTATGTGAAATTTTGAGTTTGCTTGTTATGGGTTAATATATCTTATCAAGTGAAATAGATTCATACACATCAGTAAGACATGACTTTCCCTCTCTCTTACTCTTTCTTGCTCTCTCTTTCCCTCTCTCTCTGAGTGTATGTGTGCGTACATGTGTGCGTGCATGTGTGTGTACATGTATGTGCATGTGTGTGTATGTGTATGTGACTAGTTAGGGAGTTTGTAACTGTGTGAATTGCATGAATACAGAACATGGAGCTCAGTATTCAAAGGAGCAAACATGAAGGATTTATTTCCATGGCAATATTATCATTCTCCAGTTGTTTATTCCTGTTTAACATACAGAAAACCAACTTCAGAAATTTATATTTTGTTCTCCTTCAGAATGTAGGATGTAACAGTTCTATGTGATATTGCAATCTACATTTCTTTATGCTTTTTCATGATGTAATGTTTGGATGCTGGTCTGCTACTCAACTCTGATAGCTAGTAATTGAGTGTTCATAATTAAATCTCTGGTATATGATACAGCATATAATCTATTGTTACAATCACATCTATAATGTCTATAAAACTGTCTTAAAACTTTGGAACCTTTAATCTTTCATGCTTTTTAAAATTCCTATTTCTATTCTTCTACTTTTCTAGGTATTAAGGAAGATTAAATTTTAAAACCATTTTTTGGAGAGTTCATGGAAAATCATTCCAATTTCCTTACTTTCCTTTTACTTCCCCAAAAGCTTAGAGAAATTTATGCAAATTGATAGATCTATTTTATATTCTAATAAGTTTAAATTAAGTACTGAAATTGCAGCATTTTTGTTAGTAAACTTAGCTAAGTGTATCTGAATGAAAATGGAAAAGACTATAAGTTAAAAAAAATGATGGAGAGAGGTGAAAGTCAATAGTCAATGTGTGAGGAGTAGATGAAGTCTTGAGTGAATGTGTACTGTTGACACTGTTGGTCATGTCAAGGACCGACACCATAGATTCATGGGAATGGTGAAGCCTTTCCCCAGGGTAAGGATCAGGATGAAAAGCCTTTCTGTGGTCCACATGTGAATGTTGAGAGGGTGTCCAATGTGAATGTTAATAAACAACTGACCATGCAAAGTCTTCTGTGGTCCACATGTGAATGTTGAGAATGTTAATAAACAACTGACCATGCGAAGTCTTTCTGTGGTCCACATGTGAATGTTGAGAATGTTAATAAACAACTGATCATGTGAAGTCTTTCTGTGGTCTACATGTTAATGTTAACAGTGGGAGCAATGCTGATGAATTACTGATTGTGCATGTAAAGACTAACAGCTGCATCTTTATCCTCCCATGTATTTACAGCCTGAGACTGCTCACCTATAGAGATCACCTATGAAAACTCTCTAATTCCCTCTCTGTGCTGTACATAATTAATGTTGAGGTTCCAGGTTGCTGTTTAGTCACTGTAGCCCAAAGTGCACATGGCCCATCAGATCCCAGCTTTTCTGTATGTGTGCCTTTGTGTGGGTTCTTTCTTCTTTTCCCACTACCCCATCAAGGAAAACAAATAATATTGGCAAATTAGAAAATGTAACTATTAAAATATTTAAATTTAAATTTAAAATTTAAAATTTAAATTATGTGATAATGCTATAATTATGTTAATTATATTGTAATCATATTACTATATAGCTATAATATTGTAATTAATATTATTTTTTATTAGCGTTACATACTTTATAGCAGATTTTATATGTTTATAGTCAAGGTTTGACATAATGGCCTTATTTCACTTTGGCACAGATTATTTTCTCCTATTTCTCTGATAGTTTGTAACTTTGAGTTTGATTTGAAGCAGTTGTACCTTCAGTGGGTATCTTACTCAGTGTTCTGTTGATGTGAAGAGACATCATGACCAAAAGAAAGCATTTAATTGGGGCTTACCTATAATTTCAGAGGTTTGATCCATTATCCGTTATCATCATGGCAGCATGCAGGCAGGCAGTTGCTGGAGAGGAGATAAGAACTCTACATCAGGATCCACAGGCAGCAGGAAGAGAGTACTACTGAACCTGGCATTAGCTTTTGAAACCTCAAAGCCCAACAACAGTGAAATGCTGGCTCCAAAAGGGCCACACTTCCTAATCCTTTCAAACATTTAAATACATGAACCTATGGGGAAGTACTCTTATGCAAACCACCACAGTATGCTGACACAAAAACACAATTTAAAAATCAACATTTGTAACATAATCAATTTATGTTACAAATAAACATATAATAATAGAAAGGTATATTTCTTCAGTTTGGCAGATTATAAGAATCCATCAACTCACTCATCTAATAAAGTGGGTATTTTTGTTTGTTGGTTGATTGGTTAATTGGTTGGTTTGTGTGTGTGTGTGTGTGTTATAAGAATCCATCAACTCACTCATCTAATAAAGTGGGTATTTTTGTTTGTTGGTT
>NC_022020.1:10210510-10223832 GCF_000317375.1 Microtus ochrogaster
TAGACCTCAAAGAATAGGACAGAATGGCTCAGATGTTCCTGCCAAACATGAAAGTAAGGGCAATGAAAATGATTAATGGTTAAGTGGAGCTAAGATGGTCAAAATATAGAGTCAGAAAGAGTGTTCATCATTGCTCTGCCAGTGTTTCAGCTCTCAGGATCAGCTGCTGAAATCTAACACTGTGGCTTCAGAAAATGGACTGTGGACTGTCGTTTTATCATTATTTCACTTGAAAATTCCAGAATATTTATTCTCGTGCTTCATCTTAATTCCTCAATTACTCTTTTATGAATTTCTGTATTGTTTTCTTTAATTCAAACACACTCTCTTTTATGTTCCCTCATGCTTTAGCACCAAGTTTTCCATGTTCAATTTTAGTCATGTCTTCCCTAAAAAGAATTCAGAAATTTAGGAACTGAATTATCTGGAAGGCTTTGAAATACTCTTCTGTTGTGTGTTTCAGGTTTTGTTTCTTTTATCTTTTCCATAGCATTTCTCTTTGATTGAATTCATTGCCTTTTTTTATCTACAGTCTACACATAATATTTCTAATATTTAATGAGTATATATGACCTTCATTCAGAAATACATACTTAATTTTCATTTCTCTATTC
Organism: Microtus ochrogaster; assembly: GCF_000317375.1. NCBI lineage: Eukaryota > Metazoa > Chordata > Mammalia > Rodentia > Cricetidae > Microtus > Microtus ochrogaster. Next base: position 10,211,125 of record NC_022020.1, read on the forward strand.
ATCCTCAAGAAATCAAGGATTTCAAATTCTAAATAATTTTATTTTATTTTTGTTTGGTGTTTCAGTATTTTTGGGTTCCAATGATTCACAATTTTGTGTAATTTTTTTTACCAAAATGTTACTACTTCCTTACCATTTTCAAATAGAGGGCACATTATTAATATTGGTTTTATACTGTTAAATATTATGTTCTCCATATCATGATCAGAGATGGGCTCCTTCTATGTAAACTATTCTGGCCTAGAAGTCGTGATTCTCCTGGCTCAACCTCCAAGTACTGGGATGTCACTGAGTAGCACTATACCTGATCATACTATTGCATTTTTCATGGAACTTTTGGTAAATATTTCTTGTAATTTAAAGTTCACCAGTTCTATTTTGTTTCATTTGATGTACTGATATTAATAACTTTTACCAAATATCTTCAAACTTACCTAAAAATATGACAGTCAAGATATAACACATGCTTTAATTTTAGGAACTATAGTGAAATCAAATATCATGGAGATTTAAATTTTTCAAACCACAAATGTAACACCTAACTTAACACTGTGCTTTAAACTGCAATCATAAATAATTAAAATGAATAACATTAACAGGTAGTGTTTATTCTATGCTATGTTAGTTTTACTGCAAATAATTATAAAATATTTACACTTGAGTAATTTTTAATATAGTACAAATAGGACTTTTCAAAAACTTTATTTGATTGAGACAAAAATATGGTAGCAAGTTGTTCTTTACTGAAGTACAGGCAGGGATTTAAATGTCTTTGGAAGACAAGAAATGAGAGAGAAATTCAAAATTGTAGAAGATCCAATGAAAGGGATTTTCTAGTGGAGACAAGAGAAAATGCATTAATTGGAAAGATTCTCCAAATGTCTCACTTTACTTTCTTCTTTTTCAATCTAAACTGACTTTCAATCGTTGGAGCTCTCTGTGCTCTGCCTTCCAAGTCTTGTTCTTAGAATAAATGTATGTGTCCTCATGTTTGTTTTTTTTTCCTGTTAAAAGAAGATTCCATTGAATTTGTAATTGCCCACATATTTTTGTATTGCCCACATATTTTTGAAAGCGGGTTCTGCCCTGGAGTGAGATCCACCTACAAACACAACACAATTAAAGAACTTGGGCATGCTTTCTTCAACAGCCCACAAGTAGGTGTGAAACTTACATTTTTCTTATTAATCTAGAATTTTACATTTGGCTTTCATAGTTTAGTAAGTTTAACATAAAAGTTTCCTTTTCTATGATTTTATGTGTATTACTTCTTTTGCCATTAATACATAAACTCAGACCATAGGGATTTGAGTTAACAAGTCATAAGTATGATAAAATGAATCATAAGTATTATTTGTTATTCTCCAAATGCCTTACTTTCTTAACTTCTTTTTTTGTAATATAGACCAGGCTAAGCTGGTCTTGAACACTTGGAACTCTCCCTACTCTGCCTTCCAAGTGTTCTTGGTACGGAATTTTTCTGCTGACACGTTTTGTTATATGTAAAAAGGAAGTTTAATGACTTATGAGAAAATATAAAGCAATATAGTAGTTTTTCTAGAAATACATCAAAGATGTTCTTCATATTATATTGTAACATAGTATGTTATATAGATATATAATGTAGTATAGTATTGTTTCATAAAAATGTTAGATATCAACAAAACCAAGAAGATAGTTTAACAGTTAATTTTGTATATAAACAAATATTTAAGTATATATCAGTAATTCCTTATGTGAAAAAAGGTTCAAAGGTCTCTTTCAAATGATACAAAATATATAACCTACTTAACTTATAAGTTTATATAAAATAATGGGTAATGGATTTAATCTTTGCATTTTCACAACTTTTTAAAATTTTTTTTTCATTTTTTTGTATTGCTCTATATCATCTTCTTGTCTCCTCTGCTTGGTCCCAATCCCCTCACCACTGTATCAATTCTGATTTCATATATATATGATGATGCCAATACCAATCTTCTTTATGATCTCCCTTCCTCTCTCATACATCTATTCTAGTTATGTCACACACATAGATACAGCCATAGTTTTTTCTTATGATAGAGTATATGTAGTTCTTGTCCTTCTGAATCTAGTTATTTTGCATAACAATGATTTCCAGATCCATCTATATTCTCACATAGGCCATCATTCCGTGTTCTCTATGCCTGAATCAAATTCCTTTGTGAATATGTCCCATAGCTCCTTTACTCAATCATTTCTTTTTGAACTTCCATGCTACTGTATCTTCTAGTTGTTCTGAATAGTGTAGCTGTAAGTCTGGCTGTCAAACTATCTCTGAGGTAGAAGTTAGAGCCATATCCATGTGAGATATAGTTGGGCCATACGTTCTAAGTTTATTTTTATGTGAGGAGAAATTCTATACTTATTTCCATAGTTGATCTATTAGTTTACATGCCCATAGGCAGTAAATAAATGTTTTCCCCTACTTCTATACATCCTTGTTAATATTTCTTGTCTTTTGTTTTCTTTATGATAGATATTCTGTTTGTGGGTAGGTTGAACCTCAAAATACTTTTAGTTTTCTTTATGCCAGAAAAATTGACTGATCACCTTTTACAAAATTATTGACCATTGTGTTTCTTTTTTGAGAACTCTCTATTCACATTATTACTCCATTTATTAATCCATAGATTATTTAGGGGTTTAAATTTTGCAGTTATTTATATATTCTAATTATTGGCACTTGGATTAATAGTATGCAACACAAAATCCCATTGTGTTGTCTCGTATTGCTTCCCTCTTTCAAACATTTCCAAGATTTCAAGACACATACAAAAGTTTTCAATACATGATTAATGGCTTCTTCTTATAGTAAGAGGGAATCTGGTGTTTCTTCTACATGAAGATGCATGTTTACCAGCACCACTTAATAAACATGCAGCCTTTTGCCTATGTATGCTTGAGGCATCTTTGTCAAAAACTGGGTTGCTATTGCTCTATGAATATACTTCTGTTTTATCCATTTTTTCCCTAATTTTTTTACAGGACTGTGATATTTTTAGCATGATATTACATACTGTGTTGTACGCATGCACATGTGCTCACACACCTGCCTGTGGTGTCCATGTAAGCCTGGGTATTTACTTGTGTGTGGATGCGCTTGTATATGGGCACCAAAGAATTCCCTCCTTTGCTCTCCATTTTATTTTCTGAATCAGGGTCTCTCAATAATGCCAGAACTCAGTGCTTAGCTAAGCTAGCTCGGTAGCTTGTCCTGGATATTCTGTCTCTGCCTCTGGAAGGCTGGAATTACAGGCTTGCTTGGACATCTGCTTTGTTTCATGTGGGCTCTGCAATTGTGATTCTGATCCTCAGGCTTGTTCTGCAAGTGTTTTATCTCTGAACCATCTACACTTCTGGGCAAGCATTATTCTTTGTGCATAGGATTGCTTTGACTATTTGAGGTCCTTCTTAACTCTCTGTTAATTTTTTAATTTCTTTTCCGGATTTCTGAAGTATACTATTGGAATTTTGATAAAGATTGCATTGAGTCTATAGATTACAACTCATAACAGGCATGTTTTTACATGAATTAAATATTACATGAACATGAGAATTCTTTCCACTGTCTCAGTTTCTTTTTCATTTTCTTTTTATAGTGTCATAATATTTTTATCATCAAAGTCCTCTATATCCTTGGCTATGTTCATATCCTTAGTTTTTGAAATTATTATGAGTATGATCTACAGAGATGGGTAAGTGGTTTAAAGTGATTTTTAGAGTTTCCATTGCTGTAAAGAGACACCATAACTTGGATCCTCAGACAACAGGAAAAGAGACCCTGGGCCTGGCTAGAGCATTGGAAATCTAAAAGCCCACCCACAGTGAAACACATACTTTAACAAGGCCTCACCTACTCTAACAAGGCCACATTTCCTAATTGTGCCACTTCCTGATGACTAACTATTCAAATCTATGAATCCATGAGGGCCTTTCTTATCCAAAGCACCACAGATTGTATACTGTTCTTGCAGAGGACCCTAGTTCAGTTCCTAGTACCCACATTGAGGAGCACAAAATTGCTTCTAAGTCTTACTCTAAGGGCATCTTGTACCTCTAGCCTCCATAAGCACTTACACTCATGTACACATGCACACGTGAACACACACATAAACACACATACTACAAACATACACGTGTGTGTACACGCATGTGTGTGTGTGCTTGCTATAATACAATAGATTTTAAAAGTGTTGTGAATGAATCTTTTACCTATTTTTTTTTTCAGTTTGGATGTTCAAAATGTTGCTGCTCTGTGTACTAATTGTGTATCCTACTGCTTCACATGAAATGTCTATCATTTGCTCAGGCCAAGCTGGGAATGATGCCTGTTCCTGATACTCCCTCCTGAGTGTTTTTGGAGAGTTACAGCTTCAAGCGTCCACACTGAGTCCTGCTTCAGTCTCTACAGTCTGAGCCTTCTTTTAAAACTGAATAAATTTATTATTTCTTGCCAGTTTTACAGATATAAGAATTTTACTATTTCTCCCTCTTATTACCCTGTCTCACCTCCTGCCAATGAAACCCTCTCCAGTATTTATCTTTCAATGGTACATTTGTTTTTTACATGTATGTCAGAATGCATATGTGTGACTGCCTGAGTCACTTTGTGCCATGTGCATGCAAAACCCTAAGACCAGAAGATGGTGTCAGATGCCCTGGGACTGAAGTTACACTTGTCATTCATTTGATGCCAGGCCTGAGAACCAAGCTGGGTTCTCTGCAAGAGCAGTGCGCACTCTTAAATGCTAAGGCCTGCCTTCAGCCCCTGTATGCCTTTATTATCAAGTAGTTCTTGGCATAATAACAATTAAAGAGAACACTGCCTCTGTATGTACGCATTTGAAAATAAAAAATAATGAACAAGAACCACTTCCTCTCTAAACTTTGAAAGCATCACTGTTTATTACAATTTACATTATTGTTGAAAAGCTGGGTCACACTTAACTCAAAAACACAGAACCTCTAATTTCTATCTTTTGAAGTTTGCTGCTTATTTTAAATATTTTTATATAATATATAATGAAGTATTCCTTCCCCTTCCCCAACTATTCCTAGATCATTCTCTATCCCCTACCCAATCATCTTTATGTTCTTTCAAAATTTTAAATATCCCTCCCCACTTTCTTTCAAATCCATGACATCTTATTATTCCCTCTCTATGCCTGACTTCTTTATGCATATGTTTCTATTTGCCCTGGATTTTCATTTCTTTTTCAGATGTCTATGATCAGTGGTTCTCAATTTTCCTAATTTTGTGACCCCTTAATATAGCTCCTCATATTGTGGTAACCCCAAACCCTAAAATTATTTTTATTTGTACTTCATAACTGTAAATTCCTACAGTTGTGAATCATAGTGTAAGCATTTTGAAGACAGAGGTTTGCCAAAGGGATCAGTCCAACAGATTGAGAACTGCTGTCCATTATAATTGAGTGTCAATACCGTTTGAGGGAAAAAAAAAACAAAACAAAAAACTTCAAACATCAGTTTTGTTCTCTAAGTTTGACAGAACTGGAAAATTGGGTTGGCTATACAATGAGCTTTATACAATAGTAGTCAAAATTTCTTTAGGAAAAAAAAATGTAGCTAATCTACTGCCTAATCTAAGGCTGGTTGACAACATTGCACGAATGAGGAAAGGCCCATCACAATGTCAATATAAAGTAGAGAGATTTTCGTTAAATTTCTGCTCCTCGTGCCTCACATCGATTGGCCCTCAACCTTGGAAACAGCTGAAGTATTTCTCCAAGAACGACTTTCTTGTAACCTGAGGGGGTGCTGAGCCGCTATTTAATTGCTGTTCTCAGTAGGAACAGAGATCAGAGCCATTAACTGAAAGGAAAATAACCTTTCTTTCACACTCTTTCTTTAGCATTCTGTCTCATGCACATCTTCTGGGATATCATGTAGCCCAAGTAAAATATATGATCTTTGGGATAGGTTTTGTAGTTTATTGCCAAATTTACCATAGGACATGTTCCATCAAAAATAAATGAATGACTAGCAGTTATCAACCATGGATGTTTGATAGTCAGGCACTTTATGAAACAGTTGCTGAAAGTAAAAGTTGCTAGTCCTACAAAATCTGCATGTTAGAAAGAAGGTCTGGACAGTCAACGAAATAAGTGAAGCTACAGTTTCCTGTGAAAGAACTTTATAGAGAAAGTAAAAGAGAGAGACAGACAGAGTGAGATAATGAAAACGAACACAGCTGCAATTTTATGGACACAAAAGTTCTGTGTGTCACACCACGCCTGTCTGCACTCTGTGCGCCACAATTCAGTTCATGAACAGGGAAAAGGGCTGGAGATTGAAACACATAAAGACACACAGACAGAGACACAGGTTATCCTTGAATCAGGAATGCCCCAAGAATGACCCCTTTATTGTGTCCAGGGGCAGCTTATATAGGGATAGCAATGTCCCAGCCAAATGCACCAGAAACCATTCCCCTGCCATCTGAGGGGACCCAACTAGACCCAAATCCTGAGGGTCTAGTGCTCAGAGGAGCTATAGGCACTCAGATAAGGAGAAAACAAGTTGTTTACAAGAAATTCTGGATCTGGGGGTTCACAGTTCCCAACAGTCCTAGTTGAGAAAATGTAATTTTGTGAACTCATAGTGAAATGAGAAACTGTATATGAAGGTTACTGGGGAACAGACAGAAAAACCAAGAAACCACTGCAGTCAAGACTGGACACACAATGAGACCAGGATGGTCAGGGTGACCTAAGGAACAGTATCATCAATGAAATCTGAGAAGAAGGCCCCAATTGTGTGAGCACTTTTAACAGAAAGACAACTTTGATTTTTCCAAACTGAGGTTGGATACTATTGGGAAGTATTAAGAAGTTTGACATCAGAGGCAGGCGGATCTCTGTGAGTTCGATACCAGCCTGGTCTACAAGAGCTAGTTGCAGGACAGGCTCCAAAGCCACAGAGAAACCCTGCCTCAAAAAAAAAAAAAAAAGTTTGACATCAGTGCATCAGTGTGAGAACACACTATTGGTGGAAAGGAGTAGTTATGAATCCAGTTTAGTCATTCAATATCAATTACAGAGTCTTGGAGAAGATTGTAGGTATTGTAGTGAGTAGATACCTTTGCTCTATATGAATTGGCATACTTTTATAGGAACTGGCCTATTTTACTGATGTGGATGAAATAATAATGTGGATGAAGGGACAACAAAAAATGAAACATTCACCCTAAAGCTCATATATGCAAACATGCACACTCATATACAGAACAGAGATGAATATATTAACTTGACACCTAGAGGCTAACTTATATATCTTATTTGCAAATTTTTCATGTTATAGATGACATTTTATAAGAGGCAAGATAATATCAGTGGGAATAGATTAGAATAAGATGGAAGACAAGGACTTGGGATAAATCTTAGATACACATACCCTCTGTAGTTAAGAAGAAAAAATTATTAAGGGAAACAAGCAACATTATCAAGAGGTAACAGAAAAATGAAGACAATTTCCTGTCAAGCAAATATAGACTGAGCAGCAGTGAATAACCAACTGTCAATACTAATGAAAAGAAGATAAAAATTTGGGATTTGGTAACTAAAATTGGTATTATAGAGGTCACTAATAATCTTGACAAGAACCCTTAGTTGATGGCCTGCTATTATGTTAATATATCATATTAATATGCTATTATTATATTATCATATATGTTATACTAATTACATTATGTTGTATGTTAAGTATATTATCATATGTTTATATTATATATTCATTTTATATTAATATGATCAATTCTATTAATTATAACTGAATTCTGTTTAAAAGAAAGAGAAAGTGAACTAAGTGATTGCTGATGGATGTTCTGTGTAATTTACATTGACAGCTGCATTCAGTGGAGGCAGTTGGATCTGAGTTTGAGGCAGTGGGTCCATTTCTAGGGATTGCTAATTTCTGCACTCAGCATTTATAATAAGTGATCCAAAAGAGAACTTACTTTGCAACTGGTATTAAATTCATTGACTAAGCCAGAGGAATTGTACTGTTGTGCAGATACAAATGATGTCAACTACAAATGATGGGGGCTTGAGAAGTTGAAATTATTTAGGGGAGACAGTAGAACAGAATGATCTAGTTTCAGAAAACAAATTGATAATCTTGACAAACAGGAAACAGCACCATAAACAAAGCTTGAAGATTGGAATGGAAGGCTCAGGAAAGAAAAGGGAATTTGCATAATAACTATCCAGTAATTAATAACTGTAAAAGTCTACACAGAGTTAGATAACAATGGATCTCCAAAGCACTAAAATGTATGACTGTATTATTTCTTGTATCCAATTTGAATACCAAAGCACCTGGCTCAGAATCTAGTCACTATTTTCTGTCTTTTTGACAATTTAAACACTTAAAAGTGTGGTTACCTTAATTCCCCTTGTGTTCTTGGAATTCCTTCCCTCCTTAAGTCTCTTCGAGTGTAAATCTTATGACACTCTGATCATAGATCTGCTTCTAAGAGTTACTGTTGGTCTAATGACCAGTTAAAGTAAAGAAATGACTGGCCCTGTGCACAATAAAAATTGAACGTCTACTTCATATTGAATGTTTCTGGCTTATCAAACTGTCTGAAGTTTTAAAAATGAAGCAGACGACTCATATCTACCTAACTGATTTAATTGTCAGAAGATCATATGCACGTTTTTAAAATGGAGTTTTTTTTATTTATTAGTTTATTTATATGAATCTTTGCTTGAATTTATGCATGTTAACGTCATACACGCAGTGCCCATAGAGAGCAAATGAGAGCGCTAAACCACCTGGAATCAGACTTATAGAGCATTATGAGTGACCTTGTGAGTGCTGGGAACCAAACCCTGGTCTGCAAACAGCAAATTCAAACATCAAATGTTCTTAATCAGAAAACCATTTCTTTTGCTCCAGCATAGTTGTAGATGGCTTATTATAATAATTAGGAAACATGAAACATAAATATATCTGTTTTTCTTAGTAGACTACTAAATAATAAATCCTAGATGAAGTCAACACTGGAATTAAAATCTTAAATTTTAGGTAATTCCTTTCCACTACAATGGCCGCTCAAGGTCTCTCTGTTTTAGCTATACTTTGCATTGGATTTCTCCTCTTTTGATGTTTTCCCCAGTATTGGATCATTTATTTGAAATATTTGTTGTTTTTTCCTGGTCAACTTCAGATCTCAAGCTGTACTACATGATGCCAGGAAGCATTCCGTCTTTAGTGATATCAATCATGTCACCCTATCACTCATCCTCAAATGATCCAATACTGTGTCCTCATCAGACCTCACAGTTAATTCCTTATATGAATGAGTCCATGATTTCTGCAGTATACTGTAGCTGCCATGAGCTCATTCATTGCTTACTATTATGACTCTCTTACCGCTGAGGCTGGCCCAGTCCCTGTCACACTGTGTTCCTATTACATTTCTGTGAGATGAGAGACAAGCATGCTTAGTTTCATATTCTTCTACAACTGAAGAAAATGCCAGTAGCTGCCAATACTCAGTCATTATATGAAGTGCTCAAGAGAGGATTTTCTCCCTATAAGTTCATTTAAACAAGATGACTTCAAAGCCCCTGCTAAGCTAAGTATTTGAGTAGAGAGCTCTCAGCCTAATTATTTATCCCATCTGGGTTTTGTTTCCGTACTTTGAAGTGAAAGATCTTATCTTATGTCTTTATTGCTTATGACAGGGATGATTCTTTCCAAAGTTTCTAATAACATAGATGTAAGTAAACTATTAAAAATTATGTATGCTTGTTTTCCTAAAGGAATGATTTTGTGATAATTATTGCCATTTGTTTCTTTTCACTTTATTCAAACCCATGTTTTTAACCTGCTTTCTTATTAGAGAAATTATTAGTCAATTTAAAAACAGGAATTCCTGTGACTCATTCATCATACTTGGACTCTTAACATACCAATTGCATAAAAACTCATAATTTTGCAATGTAAAATGTTAAAGCAGTAAAATAAAAACTTCATCAGAATCACAAGCCACATGAAGTTTGCTTTAAAAGAATGCATTTTCTCTTTTTTTATTTTACTTTTATTTTTATTTATTTATTTTAATTTCATTTTACATTCCAACCACAGTTCTCTTCTCCACCACTCTTCCTACCCCCTCACCTCCCTCCCAGCCCACCCCATCTACTCCTCCCAGTGGATAAGGGCTTCCATAGGGAGTTAACAAAGTCTGGGATATTAAGTTGGGGCAGGACCAGGCATCTCCCATTGCATTAAAGCTAAGCATGGATTCCCAACATAGAAAATAGGCTCCAACACGCTAGCTTATGCAGCAGGGAAAGATTCTGGCCCTACTGCCAGAGGCCTTTTAGATAGTCGAAGCTTCACCACTGTCTCCCACATATTGAGGAATTAGTTCGGTACCATGGGGGCTCCACAGTTATCGGTCTAGAATTCATGAGTTTCCAAGAGATTGGGTGAGGTGTCTCTGTAGATTTCTCCATCAGGATCGTGATCTTCCTTGCTCATATATTCCCTCCTCCCTCTCTTCAGCTGAATTCCCGGAGCTCGGCCTGGTGCTTGATTGTGGATCTCTGTATCTGATTCCATCAGTTACTGGATGAAGGCTCTGTAATGATAGTTGGGGTATACACTGATGTGCTGCTTTTATTGATTAATTAAAAAGAAACTTCCTTGGTCAGCGATAGGGCAGAGTAGAGCTAAGCATGGAAAACTAAACTGAATGCTGGGAGAAAGAAGGCAGAGTCAGGGAGAAGCCATGTAGCCTGCAGTCACAGACTGACACACTGGAACCTTGCCAGAAAGCTACAGCCACGTGGCAATATACAAATTAATAGAAATAGGTTAACCAAAGATATAAGAATTAGCTAGCAATATGCTTAAGCTATTGGCCAAACAGTGTTGCAAATAATGTAGCTGCCGAGTGATTATTTCGGGACTGAGCAGTCAGAAACCAACAAGTGGCTTCTAACTACAATACACTAATCTGATTACAGGGGAAGGACAGTTCAGGTACCCTCTCCACTAAAGCTAGGAGTCTTGACGGCGGTTTTCCTTGTGGGTTCCTAGAATCTCCCTAACCCCATAGTGCATCTCTCTATTAAAATCTTTCTTTCATCGCTCTCCTTCCCTGTCCTTCTCCCCACTGGACCATCCCTTTCTCTCGTGTTCTATCTCCCATACCCTCCCCTTTACCACCCCTAGTTACCCCCAGTTTACCTAGGAGATCTCATTTAATTACTCTTTCCAAGGCAATCCATGTGTCCCTCTTCTGGTCTTCCTTGTTACCTTGCTTCTGTAGCTGTGGTTTGTAGTCTGGTTTTCCTTTGCTTTTTGTCTAATATGCACTTATGAGTGAGTACATGTCAGGTTTGACTTTTTGATTCTGAGTTACCTCTCTCAGGGTATTTTTCTTTCTAGTTATATCTATTTGCCTGCAAAATTCATTATGTCATTATTTTTTACAGTTGAGTAATATGTATACGTACCACATTTTCTTTATTTATTCTTCAGTTAAGGGGCATCGAGGTTGTTTCCAGGATCTGACTATTATGAATAATGCTGCTGTGAGCATGGTTAAACAAGTGTCCTTGTTGTATGATTGAGTATCCTTTGGCTATGTGTCCAGGAGGTAAATTGATTTCCAATTTTCTGAAAAGCTGCCATGGTGATTTCTGGGGTCTGTACAAGTTTGCACTCCCATCAGCAGGGGAAGCGTGTTCCCCTGATTTCACATCCTCTCCAACAAAGGTTACCCTCAGTATTTTTTTACCTAGGCATTCTGACAGGTATAAAATGGTATCTCAGAGTCATTTTGATTTGTGTTTCCTTGATGGCTAAGGATGATGAGTATTTCCTTAAACATTTTTAGGCTATTTGGCATTTTTTTTTTTTGCTGATAACCTCTGTTTAGCTCTGCACCCCATTTTTAATTGGATTATTTTTCATTTTGATGTCTAGTTTCTGGAGTTCTGTATATGTTTTGGATATCAATCCCCTGTCAGATGTGGAGTTGGTGAAGATATTTTCCCTTACTTATGTTGTTATTTTGTCCTATTTACCCTGTCCTTTGCCTTATAGAAGCTTCTCAGCTTCAGGAAGTACCATTTATTGATTGTTTCTTTCAGTGCCTGTGTTGCCTGTGCTATATTTAGGAAGCAGTCTCCTGTATTTGTGAGTTCAAGGCTACTTCCCACTTTCTCTTTTATCAGGTTTAATATAATTAGATTTATGCTCAAGTTCCTGATGCATTTGAACTTTTTTTTTGGCATGGCGATAGATATGGATCTATTTGCAGTCTTCTACATAATGACATCCAGTTATGCCAGCACAATTTGTTAAAGGTGTATTCCTTTTTCTGTAGTACCATTTTAGCTTTTTTTTTTTCAAAAAATATATAAAAACCAAACTGTTTTTATTACTATTGCTCTATAGCAGAGTTTGAAATCAGGGAAGGTGATGCCTCCGGAAGTTCCTTTATTGTACAGGATTGTTTGCCTATCCTGGGTTTTTATTTTCCCAATTTATTTATTAAATTGAGTATTGTTCTTTCAAGGTCTGTGAAGAATTGTGTTGGGATTTTGAAGGAGATTGCATTTAATCTTTGAATTGCTTTTGGTAAGATTGCCATTATTATTATATTGATCCTACCTCTCCAAGAGCATGGGAGATCTTTTC
>NC_022020.1:10224962-10232722 GCF_000317375.1 Microtus ochrogaster
TTGTTATGGCCACTTTTCATTTCTGATTTTGATACTTTGGATATTCTCTCTGTATCTTTTGGTTATTTTGGATAAGGGTTGTCCGTCTTGTTGATTTTTTCAAAGAACCAACTCTTTGTTTCATTGATTTTTTTGTATTTTTCTCTTTGTTTCTATTTTATTGATTTTTAGCCCTCAATTTGCTTATTTTGTGGCATTTACTCTTCTTGTATGAGTTTACTTCTCTTTGTTCTAGAGATTTCAGGTGTTCTGTTAGCTCACTAGTATAAGATTTCTCCAACTTTTTCATGTAGGCATTTGGTGCTATGAAGTTTTTCTCTGAGTACTGATTTCATAACGACTCATAAATTTTGGTATATTGTGCCTTCATTTTCATTGAATTTTAGGCTTTATTTATTTTCTTTCTTTATTTCTTCCTTGACTCAGGTGTAATTCAGTTGAGAATTATTCAGTTTCCATGAGTTTGCAAGCTTTGTGGAATTTGCATTGTTGTTGAATTCTAACTTAAAGCCATGGTGGTCCGATAAAATATAGGAGTTCATTCCAATATTTGCTTGTACCTTTTGAGATTTTCTTTGTAGTCACTTTTAGAAAAGGCTTCATGAGATGCTGAGAAGAAGGTATATTCTAATGTTCTATAGATTTCTATTAAATTCATTTGGGACATAACATTTGATTCCCCTGTTTCTTTCTTAATTTTCTGTTTGGCAGACCTATCCATTGGTGACAGTGGGGTGTTGAAACATCCCACTATTAGTGTGTGAGATTTTAGTTTAGTTTAGGCTTTAGTAGTATTTCTTTAACAAATGTAGGTGCTTTTGTATTTGGGGCATAACTGTTCAGGATTGAGAATTTATCGTATGGATTTTTCCTATGACTGATATAAAATGTCCTTCATCCCTTTCGATTACCTTTAATTTGAAGTCATTTTTGTTAGATATTAGGATAACTACACCAGTTTGCTTCTTGGGTCCATTTGATTGGAAAGTCTTTTTTTAACCCTTTACTCTGAGGTAATGTCTGCCTTTGAAGTTGAGGTATGTTTCTTAGCTGCAGCAGAAAGATGTATCCTGTTTGATATCCATTCTGCTATCCTATCCTATACCTTTTTATAGGTGAGATTAATCCATTAAGATTAACAGATATTAATAAGCAATGATTGTTAATTTCAGTTACTTTTTTGGTGGTTGTGTGTGTGTGTGTGTGTGTGTGTGTGTGTGTGTGTGTGTGTTTCCCTTCTTTAGAATGTGCTGGTATGGGAAATCTATTGCCTGTGTTTTCATGAGTGCCTCTAACTTTCTTTGGTTGGAGATTTTCTTTTAGTGCTTTCTGTACAGCTGGATTTGTGGATAGGTATTTTTTGAATCTGGTTTTGTGATGGAAAATATGTTTTCTTCATTTATGGTAATTGAAAGTATTGCTAGTCAAAGTATTCTAGCTTGGTATACATGATCTCTTAATGTCTGCATAATGTCTGTCCAGGATCTTCTAGCTTTCAGAGTCTCCATTGAGAAATCCGTTGTTATTCTGATTGATCTGCCTTTGTATGTTACTTGGTCTTTTCCTTTGCAGCTCTTTCTTATTCCTTATTCTATATATTTTGTTCTTTGGTTATTATGGGGAAAGGGGATTTTTGGGGGCGTGCCCATATATTTTGTGTTCTGTATGCTTTTTGTATCTTCATAGACATTTCCTTCTTTAGGTTGGAAAAGTTTTCTTCTATGATTTTGTTGAATATATTTTCTGTATCATTGAGCTAGACTTCTCCTTCTTCTATACCTATTGTTCTTCAGTTTTGTCTTTTCATGGTGTATCAGATTTCCTGGACATTTTGTATTATGATTTTGTTGATTTAATTTTTTTTCCTCCATCATATCTTCATTGCCTGAGATTTTCTATTCCATTTCCTGCAATCTGTTGGTTATGCTTGCATCTCTAATTCCTGTTAATTTGCCAAGATTTTTCATTTCCAGGATTCCCTCAGCTTATTTTTTTCTTTATTGCCTCTATTTCAATTTTCAAATTTTGAACTATTTCCTTTACCTGTTTGCTATTTTTTTTTTTTGGCTTTCTTTAAGAGATTTATTTATTTATATTAACTTTTGTTAGACTTTTCCTTGATTTCTTAAGGGAATTTTTTATTTCCTCTTTAAAGGTTTCTATTATCTTCATAAAGTTGTTTTTAAGGTTGTTTTCTTCTGATTCTTTTGGGTTGGGATGTTCAGGTTTTCATGTTGTAGGACTACTAGGTTTCAGTGGTGCCATATTACTCTTTAGGTTCTTGAATGTATTCTTGCATTGGTATCTACTCATGTCTTCCTCCGGTTAGTACAGGCACTGTCTTTGCCACTTTGTCCAATCCTTGCAGTTGGTGCCTCTCTCTCAGGGATTCATTCTCTGTTGGTCTGCTCTGTAAAATTTCTGTCTATTTCTCTGGGAACCACTGAGGTCCTGGGGATGGGTGGGTTTGGGGACAAAGTGGGACTTATAAATTACAGGGTCAGGTGGAGGGGTGTTGCAACAGCCTAAATGTAGGTGTCTTGCCTTTGCAATTGAGATGGGTGGGAGAGGGGCCCAGGGTTTTGCTCCAGGGTCTAGGGCCTAAACACTGGGCTTACCATGTGGGACTTTGGCCCACTAAATGTATTTTCATAAGCTACATGAAGTTGTTAATATAACATAAAATTTTATAATTAATTATCTAAGGAACAGTGACTGCAAGTGATGTTGGAAGATTTTACATTTGTAATAAAATACTTAAATTGAATGTGTTTTACAGAGAACAAAACCATCTTTTGCAATTTTTGTAATATAGTATATTTTCTAAAATATGTCTTGAAGGTTACACATAGACATCAGTGGCCTAGAATCCTACAAACAATTTAATCTTCATATCCTAGAAGATGACACAGGGAGACTAATAACTAATAACCATCAGCTAGCCATATATCCCAAATTTTTATTTTTAAAAATCTTCTAATTATTCTCATGGAAAATTTAATTAATAGTTTTAGTTAACTACATCATATATTTTAATTCTCTAGTGAATTTAACCTTTCCATATTATATTTGATATCTGTCATGGATTATGTATGTAAGCTATAGAGAAATTATTAGCTTATTTCATTGTTGTTTTTTTCAATATTTCAATTTCAAAGTAATTTGCCTTAAAATAGTCTTCCATTTTGCATGCAGTAGAATACATACCAGGATCCTTTAAAAGAAAGTTTGAAAGGTAAAACTGTCCAAACAAAAGAAGTATCGATCACACACACACACACACACACACACACACACACACACCACACCTCATTGTAGTAGTCAGATTGGGTAAGGAATCATTCTTCTAGGCTACATCCTCTACTATCAATTTATAGAACATGGAAGTAGGGCATTTGCTCTCTCTTTGCCTACTTGCTCTTGCTCTCACTGGTAAGGCTATTCCTTCCTTTTAATTAGGCATTAAAGCCTAATTCTTTGGGATCTGAGCACATACTGGGGACCAGCTGAGACATCCAGCCTTGTGAACTGAACAAGTGGATTTTTGGATTTTTCCATTGGTAGAATGCCATTCACTAACTGGACCACAGCCTATAAACCATTCTAATAAATCACACACACACACAAACACACATGAAAAACGCATATACCTGCCATTTATCATTAGTATATCATTTACATATACTAATATTTTAAATGCTCCATAATAGTCTTATAATTTAGGATGCAAAAAAAGAGAATATAATGTAATGTTCAAAATATATAAAATATCTTAAGTTTAAGGATTACTGAAAGAGATTATTTTAATTTTAAAAGCTTGAAAAGTCTGAAATTAACTTCAAAGTTACACTTATCGACAAAAACAATTCAAGAAAAAGATGGAGGCCGGGCGGTGGTGGCGCAAGCCTTTAATCCCAGCACTCGGGAGGCAGAAGCAGGCGGATCTCTGTGAGTTCGAGACCAACCTGGTCTACAAGAGCTAGTTCCAGGACAGGCTCCAAAACCACAGAGAAACCCTGTCTCGAAAAACCAAAAAAAAAGATGGAAAAGGAAATTTACAAAGCTTATAAAACTGACATTTTTTCTTATTAACATAAAAGAAAACAGTGGTATTCTAAAAGATTATTTTAGTCAGTTATTCCAATTAGAGATGCTGTTACCTTTCTTCATCTTTAAATTATTAGAAATAATACATAATATAGTGCCTATCATTATTAGAACTGAAATGTATTCATGTGAAAGAAAATTGTAAGAGGTTTTTGTGTGGAGGGGGATGGGTGAGTAGGAGTGGATGTTCTGGTTAATTCTGCTTTGCCTTCTATCAAGGATAACTGTAGTATATTCCATGGTATTTCTGTCCATTTTATTATAAGACAGCAGTACATTCTAGGCAGTACCTCCACATCTTTCAGGTCTCTACTTAATACACTATTCCTGTTTTGCTTCCAAATGTGCCCTGACATTGACATTGGCACTTTCCATTATCAGCAGATAAGTTATTTTACTTCAAAATGCCACAGCCAATTGAAGAAGAGTCTCTGGCACATAGAGAATAAGTGACTCTTTTCTTGGTGGAATGTGTTCTTGCATATCTTAAAAGCTTTAGTATAACTCAATGGTTTTTGTCTAGGTTGAATAAGCATTGCATTTTTAGAGTTAGCTGTCGGTTATATTTTCTAGAAAAATCTGTTTGGGACTTTAATATGCAGGGCACACTAGAGAATAACTTCCACTGGAATCAACTCTATTAGAAGGCGGAGGGAGAATGCAAGATTAGGCAGAGGGACAAACCCAGATGAAAAAAAGACGTAATACATCCCTTATTGACTTGACTTAACAGTACTAGGGTTATATTCCAGGGGGAGGATTTTCCAAAGGGCCAGCACTTTATACCTGAGCTTCAGCACATACTGGGCATCAGCGTCCTTGAAGAACATCATATTGCTAAAAAGAGGTGGCTCTAATGATAAAAAAAATAGAGCTGACCACCAAATCCTTTCTTAAACCAGTAATAAAGAATGAACTGATGCCCATCATAGCCTCCAGTTGTCAGTCTTAGTGAGTGATGTATTTGAGTCTCATGGAATCATTACCTAGAAAATACTGCATTTATCATTATACCAAAATTACATCATGCCATAGTCTATGAGAAATTACAGAAAAGAAAATAATGGAAAAAAAATATCTTCTCAGAAGGCCCATTCCAAGTTGGATTTGAAAAGTATCTGTAGTAATTGCAATCTCATTGAATAAAACAGTAGAAGAAAGAAGGGCTTTATTTTTTTATAATGAACCCAGTAACAAATTTTAACACAATCAAAGTATTACCTCACATTTCCTAATCATTGATACCTGTAATTTCTTAGTCCAGAACAATTTCAACATACAGCATACATTTAAATCATAATTATATTCCCTTTTTTAAGATGGAGGCTGAGGCCGATCCCCATTTTCTTATAGGCATGAGGCCCACAAGAACATTAAATCCTGGCTGTTTTTCCTTTTTGTTTTCCCTGATGTAGGTACCCACAGAAACATAATGACCATTTGTTTTTTTTTTTTTTCTTCCCTCCAGACATGATTTCTTCCAAATTTCCATTTATGTTTTTTTTTTGATGGATTTCACCCTTCCCATCCAAGTGCTGCTATGATTACTGCCCACTCCAGACACACTCGTGTCTTTCCCCAACACTGTTTTAATGACAAACTCATCGGAGCCTACGAGTGGCTTTTTTATAACACCAGTGAACAGGTTACATGATTTGAAGCTTTTGGGTTTTAAACTTCTAGAGTTCTAAAAATATATTAATATTCAAGTGGAGGATGTAGAAGTAAACATGTTTTATATTTGGCAAAGTTAACTGTTGGACTGTCTATTAAAAATTATTAATCAGTGCATTTGAGAAATTTCATTTTCTCTAAAACCTTCATGAGAACACTCACTTCATGAGAAGAAGGAACTGAAAGACACAACACTAGCCTGAAGCACTCTCCGAAAGAAGGAGTGAAATAAGATTTTCTTCACAATCTGAGAACACCCCAAGCTTAAAAACTAATGATACTGGGGAACTCCTTGTGTGCTGCTCTTCAGTTAATCTGTACTGCAACCAGACAGGATTAAAAATAGGCTAATGTTAAATAAGTGAGTGCTTTTTAGTTTCAGATAAGTACAAATGCACAGGTCTTTATAATAGAGTTCAGTAAACAGACTGTACAAACAGACTAACAGGAAGTACAATAAATTAGAATCCAATAGGTATTCTTTCTAAAATATGGCTTTAATTCTTGGAAACTCATTTATGGTTAGTTTCATATCTCCCTGAATCTAAGATGTCATAAAACTGCTCTGACCAAGGAAGTAGATTAGAAATTAATTTGAAAATTTTAAGCTCTCAGGATATACATGCGTGTATATGTGTTTATGTGTAATATGAATATATGTGCATATGTAATAATAATTATAGCAGTCATGAATATTGACTTGAGAGGGAATGGCAATGGGAAGAGGAGTTGGGGGAAAACAGGAAAGGGTAGAGATGATATAAATGTAATCGTTTTTGTATAAAATTCTTTTAAAAAGTTAACGGCTGGACATGGAATAACTGCAATCATAGTTCCTGGTAGGTGGAGACAGTAGGATCCCAGGATCTTGCTGTCTAATCAGTTTAGCATAATCATTGATTTCCAAATTCATTAAGCAACTCTGTCTTAATAATATAATTTGGAAAGCAATAAAGGAAGACCTGAAATCAATCTCTTGTTGAGGACTCACATACATATATGCATATGTCCACACACCACATACAAACACATAACAACAATAAAAATAATAAATGTCCCAGTTAATTTTAAGTAAAGTCAACTTGACACATCTTAGAGTTACTTAAAAGTCTCGGGTGGAGATTGCTCAGATTGGCCCATAGTTGTTTCTTTGCTAAATGTCTTTCTTAATGATTGATATGGGCAGCACCATTCCTGGGCTGGTAACCATGGGCTGTAAAATGAAGCTAACTAAGCGTGAGCCAGAGAGTTTACTGATAAACAGTGTTCCTCCATGTTCTTTGTTTCAGTTCTTACTTGAACTCCATCCCTTGATTCTGTCAATGATGAACTATAACCTATATGATGGAATAAAAAAAATTGCTTCTGGTTATGCATGGTATTTATCTCTGCAGCATAAATTATATTAGGAAAAATATTAATCGTGGTTATAATATTGGGTTTGTTATGCTATATTCTTCCAATGAGTGAAGATAATCAGTAAAACTGTTTTCAGAATAAGATACTAAACAGCGGTTTATCTGTTTAAGCAATAATACTTTTTCTATGTAGAAAAGTACTTCCATATTTAATATTCAAGTCCAGGTGAATTGGACCTTTTGGTAAAGTCTGACTGGAGTTTCATGTTTTTACATTATATATTAATATACGATTTGCTCCAACTGTAATCCAGTTTAGCCTCTACTAACATACTTCATCAAGAATTAGGAGTACCATTGTGCATGTAACACATATTATCCCATCTAGCTGAAGCCACCTATTAAACACTGAAATTTACGTGTCCTACTAACTGTGGAACTGCCTCTTGAGACAGAGTTGCTTTAAGGCTTTGTAAGTTCCAAAGAAGTCACAGGTCAGTTCATCTATGGTTTGGAGCTTAGATTGTAGCATATGAAGTGAGCCTGACAAAAGAGTGTAGTAATAGGAGCAGCGAACTGCTTCCCGCCACCCGGCTAGCTTTATACCCTGAAATAATTACA
>NC_022020.1:10233462-10233999 GCF_000317375.1 Microtus ochrogaster
TTTTTTTTTTTTTTTTTTTTTTTTTCTGGGCTAAACATTGAACCTAAGGCCTGGAGCATGCCGAAAAAAAGCATGCCTCTACTGAGCTATATCCTAAACTCACTTAGACGTGTTTCTTTTTCCATAGCTGACAACTTTTTATTTTGACAAATTTTATTCTGGTGCAATAAAATTTCCTTTGTCAAATCTTATTACTGAGAGAAGGGCATTGACCAGAAGGCCAGTTTTTACTAGTCTATTTTATTTTCCTTCCTAAATCTTTTGGTTTGTAAAACTTTTTAAGGAGAATCTTTGCGTGAAAATTGCAAGTAGCAGCAAAGCAAAAGTGTTCTCTGATCCTATGAAGAGAAACTATAAAACACATCTTCAGGGACCCATAGGAAACCTGAGGCAAAAAGCAAGCACGCATTCCTTGCTCAGCTCCTGTTCATGCTACACAGAAGTCCTTCATGGATTACAAGCTGTTGTGAGTGAATGCCTCAAAGACATGATCAGGGACAGAGGTCAATACAGCCGCTAAGATTATATGTGACAAGT
>NC_022020.1:10234433-10252625 GCF_000317375.1 Microtus ochrogaster
AAATCTAATATGAAAAAAAAGAATTTTTCAGAATTTGTTACAGTATACTAGAAGCTTAAATGAAAGACACTGAAACAATACAAAACATGGAATACGTTGGTGGATTGTATCAATGAGGATTTTTTTTATCATCTTGGTGATGTTAATCTGTTGTTTTTAATTTTTTTACTTCTTTGTGTTTTACATACCAAGTCCAGATCCCCTCCCTCCCTTCCCCCCCACCCAACCTCTTCTCTTTTCTACCTCCCTCCCCCATCCACTCTTCAGAGGGGGTAGGTAAGGCTTCCCTTGGAGAGTCAACAAAGTCTGGCATAACAAATTGTGGCTGACCAAGGCCCTTCCCCCTTGTAACAAGGTTGAGCAAGGTATTTTGCCATAGGGAGTAGACTCCAAAAAGGCAGTAATCTGTTGTTCTTTCCTATTAAAACTTGAGGTTTTTAAGGAGAGCCAAAGCCCAATTCTTTGTTCTAACACTGTACATAAATGACCATTTTCTGAGTACTAAGGAAATCTGTGATGGAGTGAGCGGTGTGAATGACAACTCTCAGCAGGCAAAAGTTGGAAGTGCACCATACTGCTCTGTGTGAGCAAATCTCAAAGTAAATTGAGGTTTTAAAAGAGCATTGCAAACATTTTCAAGTGCACTCTATAACTTTATTTGTAATATTTCAAAATGCAATGATTTTTTTTCTGGAATTTAAAATAAATGTAATACTCTCACAATAAATTCAGATAATACATAAAAATATTCACAAATACCATACTGAAACACATATCTCTACATTGTCAACGGCAAAAACTTACCTAATTCACAGAGTTTATTAATTAATTGCACAGTTTTTGTATGCTGATCGTTTACATGGTAAAATGTTTTAAAAAGAAAAGTACCCTGGCTAAAGATTTTATTAATTCAGTGATCACAAAAACTAAAAATTTATAATCTGGTAATACGGGGAACTCTTTAGGTGAAACTTTAAAATATTAATCTTGAAATAGGTAAACCTTTTTGCTTCACTGAAAATGCTACTTGCTGTAGGAGAGATAACAAATATAAAGAGGAATTGTTTGGCAAGAGCATGCAGTGAGGCCCTGCTCAAACACTGATATTTGACCTGTGACTCCTTGCAGGAGGATGCTTCCAAAAGTTAAAGAACCTCCATGAAATGATGGAGAAGTGGGAGGCAGTGCCAAAGCACCAAGGCCATCAGAGTGGATGAGCATGAGCTAAGGAGCAGAGGGAAGCCTGGGCAGAGAAGTGTCGAAAGTGCTTAGTCACATCAGAATTGCATCTGTGTACTGAAACTGCTTAGTCATCAAAGACTCTCTGGCAAGGTTATTTCTCAGTAAAGAGGAAGAAGCATTCTGAAAGAGTCAGGAATCTTGATTAAAAGAGGACCTGGAATAAATCTTTTATTTCAGTTTGAGACAGTATACCTCTTATCTAGTATGTGTGAGAAGCTGAGCTCAGTCCCCATACCACCACCAAACACAAACACACAGTCCACTACTCTGTCATGTCATTCATATTACTTATAAAGGCAAATAACATAAGGACAGTGTTGGGGAGTCATATCTGATGACCCACTAGGTGGCCAGTGTGCATGGGACATGGGATGGGGAGGAAATGGGGAATGCAGCCCTGGGGGTTATGCAATAGTTTGCTTAAAAAGCTCCTGTCCTTGAATTAGCTCTGAATTATAGGATTACGCTAGGACTGTGTCCGTGGGCTATCTTCATATTCAGTTAACATTCTCCTACCTTTCTGCATATGTGTTTTCAGGCTTGTTGTGCCCTGAATGAGAGAGGTAGGTAGAAGGATTATCATTAAGAAAGTCTGAGAGGAGTCATGGTTGATAAAGAAAAACAGAGGTGGAACTGGAGACAAGAATGTCATTACTAGAGCCTTGGCCATAGATGGCATGAGACAGTCGGCCAATAAATATCAAAACAGAGCTTGCCCACTTTCCTTCCCTGTTTACCCTTGCATTCCACACCCTACTTTTTCAGAGGTATTGCTTGTTTGCTTTCCTTTCTTCTTTTTTTTTTTTTTTTAATTTTTCTAATCCACTTTTTTTTTCCTGATGGAGTTTTTCTTTCTTTTAGATAAGGTCTCACAGGATGAACACAGAGTCACCATGCAGAGAAAGATGACCTTGAATTTCCTATCTCTCTGGCTCCACCTTCCCTCCTCACTGCTGCAGTTTCTGTAAGAGGCTTACAATATCATGCCAACTTCACTATCATGCTGGAGAGGACCCAGCATTCCCTGTACTCTAGGTAAATATTGCCAATAAAGCAACAACCCAACCGTGGATTAATTGTTCTTTGCAACGTCTTATTATGAATGATAAAGAATGAATTATTCATTTCCTCTTGGAACTCATATTGATATAAAAACATTAAAATTCTGAAATGACAAAAAGACCACCAACTTACATACTTAATCACAGAGAGGAGACCAATAGGAGCTAAAATTATTCTGTAAAACTTATAAACATTGGTGATTGCACTTTTTCAAATGTCAAGGATATAAGTAAGCCTTTTCAAAAGAGAAATGGTTTTTAATAGTTTGAAAGTTGCACTATAAAGAAAACATGGGAACTGGCTGTTCACCTCCTGGGCCTAAGTTTTCTGAGAGGCACGCTGCGAGGCAATGTCCTCGGAGGCAGCCAAACTTAACTTAATGTTGAAAATGTCTAGAAAAACAACAGAAAAGTGACATATCAGAAGACGCATGTCCTAGATTCCAGGCAAAGAATTGAAAGGGAAATCATATTTCTCTGTCATTCAAATACAAGTTACTTAAAGGCTAAGGAGTTCAAAAGCCAAGGAAAAAGAAATGAATGTAAAGGATTCTCTGATGGCTGAGTAGGGGCCCTGGAATTATAAATACATCAGCACTATTTTTAGCTTTCTTTAAATATAGGAAAAATTGGAAAGGTTTCTGTTAGCCATAGACACTATTTTAAAGTTTAAGTAACAGTTCCTATTTTCCTATTTAGGTGTAGCCCTAACAACGTACCTGTGTTTTAGAAAATCTTGTAAAAATAATTATCTGATGTATTCTGTGTCAAATGATATTTCTTGTTCTTCTTTTTGTTTTTGTTTATTTATTTTTACATCCTGACCAAAGTTTCCCCTCCCTCCTCTTCTCACAATCCTTCCCGCCACCTCCCCTCCACTCTGCCCCATCCTCTATCCCTCCACTGTATATCTTCAGTTCTAGGCAGGCCTCCCATGGATATCCGCCAGCCATGGTATATCAAGTTGAAGTGAGAATAGACACCTCCTCTTCTACTGAGGCAGGAGAAGGCAGTTTGATAGTAGGAAAGAGTCCCACAAACAGGCAATATAGTAGGAGATAGCGTATGCTCCCACTATTAGGAGTCCGACAAAAAGACCAAATGACACAATTGTAACATATATGCAGAGGTCAGTCCCACCCAGGATCTGTAAACCCCTATGAGCCCAGGTCAGCTGATTCTATGGACTTTCTTTTGGTGTCCTTGACCTCACTGACTTTTAGAATTCTTCCTCCCCCTCATCAACAGTACTCACCCTCCATCCTCCCCTCACCTGATTCCTTCTGTTCCCCTGCTGACCTCTTCATCCCGACCCCTCACCCATCCAATGGCATATCTGTTCTATTTCATCTTCTTGGTAAGAGTCACGTGCCCTCAGTTGAGCCCTCCTTGTTACTTAGCTTCTCTGGGTCTGTAGATTGTAACATGGTTATCCTTTACTTTATAGCTAATATCCTTTTATAAGTGAGTACATACCATGCTTGACTTGCTGGATCTGGGTTACCTCACTCAAAATTATCTTTTCTAGTTCCATTCATTTGTTTGGGGGCCTGTATAAAGTTCCCTGGTACACCAGCTTTTTAACATGCATAAAGACCTGCATTTGATCCTAATACCTTCAATGTAACCAACAGCTATGTACAATCACACACAGAAACCTAATCCAGAATTTAAGTTTTGTACAGAAAAAGCAGAGAACCAAAATTCAGGGGAGGGTATCTCAGTACATGCCTGGCACATCTGAAGGACAGCTAAAAAGTTACTATGCCTGAGCCCAGCTAGAGAGGGAGACTAGGAGAAGACAAACGGGTGAAAGAGCAGCCACGGGACACACTCGTCACAACTTCAGGCTTCAAAGCAATGAGAAATTTCATGCAAATTTTCTCTAGCTGCTGCTACTGCAATAAATGAACTTTTACATTTACCACTTAAGTATGTATAAGTAAAGATAAAGGGTCATTTCCACTTTTACGCTAATAGGAACAAAGATACACATTTTAGTAAACCTAGTTCCATAGATACTGCTAAAGGTACTTACTAAAGAAAACAATTAAAGCAACTTGTAACCAATTAGAGGTTTCTGTTTCTGTTTTACTTTTATTTCTGTTCTATTTTCTGTTGTGTATATATATATACATACACTCATTATTGTTATTTGAAAGATTTTTTCTTGCTGTGGTCATCACATTAGATAAAAACATATGCATACACACCTATGAATATCCGATTTTTGACAAAGAAGCAAAAAATATCAAATGAAAAAAAGAAAGCATATTCAAAAAATGGTGCTGGAATAACTGGATATCAGCATGTAGAAGAATGAAAATAGACCCAGATCTATCACCATGCACAAAACTCAGCTCCAAATGGATCAAAGACCTTAACATAAAGCCAGCCACACTGAACCTTATAGAAGAGAAAGTGGAAAGTACACTTGAACACATTTGAACAGGAGACCACTTCCTAAATATAACCCCAGTAGCACAGACACTGAAAGAAACAATTAATAAATGGGCCGTCCTGAAACTGAGATGCTTCTGTAAAGCAAAGGATACAGTCAACAAGACAAAACGGTAGACTACAGAGTGAGAAAAGATCTTTACCAACACCACATCAGACAGAAGGTTGATCTCTAAAACACACAAAGAAATCAAGAAATTTGTCATCAAAAGGACAAGTAATCCAGGAAGAAGAAGAAAAAAAAAACCTAAACAGAGAACTCTGAACAGAAGAATCTAAAATGCCTGAAACACACTTAGGGAAATGTTCAGCATTCTTTGCCATCAGAGAAATGCAAATCAAAACAACTCTGAGATCCCATCTTACACCTATAAGAATGGCCAATGACAACTTATGCAGGAGAGGATGTGGGGTAAAGGGAACACTCCTGCATTGCTAGTGGGAGTACAAACTGGTACAGCCATGTTGGATATGGGTACGGTAATTTCTCAGAAAATTAGAAAACAACCTTCCTCAAGACACAGCAATACCAGTTTTGGGTATATACCCAAAGAATGCTCAATCATACCACAAGGGCATATACTCAACTATGTTTATAGCAGCATTGTTTGTCATAGCCAGAACCTGGAAACAACCTAAACGACCCTCGACCAAAGAATGGGTAAGGAAAAAGTGGTACAATGGAGCACTACAGAGCAGAAAAAAATAATGACATCTTGATATTTGTAGGCAAATGGATAGATCTAAAAGACATCATATTAAGTGAGATAACCCAGACCCAGAAAAACAAACATCATATGTACTCATTTACAAGTGACTTTTTGACATAAAGCTTAGAAAACAAGCCTATAATTCACAATTCCAGAGAACTGAGACAATAATGAGAACCTTAAGAGATACATACATGGATTTAATCTACATGGGAAGTAGAAAAAGACAAGATCTCCTGAGTAAATTGGGAGCATGGGGATATAGGAGAGGGCAGAAGCAGAGGGCAGAAGAAGGGAAAGGAGCAGAGAAAAATGTATAGCTCAATAAAATCAATTTTAAAAGTTAAAAAAAGTTTAACTCTTATAACATCAACATTTATTTACTTCATTAAAATTAAACTTATACCTATTAACACATAAACTACCCACAGGTCAGAAAACTTTCTAATTCCAACACTGACACCCATAAATCAAGTAATTCATGAGTAATTAATATTAATAAAAGTCCTGGCTGAACTGTCCTCTTATGAAAACTTCAGTTTGAAGTATCTTGAGCACAGGAAAGAATGTCTTTTTTTTTTTCCGAGACAGGGTTTCTTCGTTGCTTTTTGGTTCTTGTCCTGGAACTAGCTCTTGTAGACCAGGCTAGCCTCGAACTCACAGAGATCCATCTGTCTTTAAAGGCATGCGCCACCACCACCTGGCAGGAAAGAATGTTTTAAGTGGAGAATTCCACATATCATCTCAAATGATACATAATGATCAAAACTCAGGTACATAAAATACTGTATAAGATTTTCTACAGTCTATGTGTGTAAAGTACATAGCAACTGCGAATTTCATTTAGACTGACTTTCATTGCATGTAAACTTATTGTACGTATGAAAACATTCCAAACTATTTTTAAGAACAAATTATGCAATGCTTAATCCTAGAAATCATAGAAAATCAACGATTTAATATCCCTATAAGACTCTTAGCAATAAGACCAAGTCACCCAGTTACATTTTGGTAATGAAAGCTAGTGATTTCAATCAATGCATGCATGCAAGTTTAGTGGCCTATCAGTGTGTTGCCCTTGTCAAAAGCCCATTTCTGGTACGAAGAAATAAAAACATCTTGGTCACTAATTGATATTGAGTGCTCTTCTATGAGGTCATGTCTCAATGAAGTAGCCAGTGTTGAAAGTCAGGGACACCTTCCACACTGCCCAGTCAAAAAGGGGTAAAGAACTTACAAGGCAGTCAAAAATGAACACTTGTAATCAGAATCAACAAGAACGAACGTGGCAAGACCTCTCTGTTCTTTCATCTCAAATCACTCCTTCCAGCAAGAGGAAGACCAGCAGACTAAAGAGAATTGACAAGACTGAGCCTTTCAACACTGACTCTCCAGGCAAGCCTTCAGGGAGACATCTGAAATGCACCATTTCCTACTCAGTTTCTTCCTGAATCTCATCCAGCCCCCAATTATCTATCTGTCTCCTAATCTAATAAAGAGCAAATAATATGTTCTTTGTGAGTGTCAAAAGACAAAAATCTGCATAGGGTTATGTGGAAACTGAAAATGTGCCTAGATAAGAATAAAAGAATATGAGGTAGCTAATAATGTGAGGTCCTAAAGATGCAATAATTGACAGTCTTCAAAAGTGCAAGACTAGTGAAGGATCTGACATAGAGAACTTCTACTTTAATGAGAAGGACAGGAGTGTCCTTTAATGAGAAGGAGACAGAATTGTTGGTTTCTTAGATTCCAGTATTGGGATTTACTTCTAGTTCTTGATGGATTCTCTCTGTGAAGCCATCAAGTACATGACACATCAAGAATAAAAGAAATGTCAACAAAGAGAAATCAAGGAGCGGACATGAAGGACTTCTTGTAGGATATGAGAAAGAGCATTGCCTAGTGAAACACAGTTCAACTGAAATCACAGTGAGAACACTGATCAAACAGGACCACAAATGTATCATCCTGCCACTTGGCTCAGGAGCAGACTCCTTGTTCCAGCAGCCTTAGAAGTCTGTGTACAGACAAAGAAACTATAGGCAGCAGCATTTACTCAATTCCAGATGCTTGTAAGGCAGGAAGGATGAAAAGGTACCAGGTTAAGGTCATTTAGAAATCTTCACAGAGGAAATCTGAAATCAGACACTAGGATATAACAGGTAGGCAGAAAATAGTTGTATTCTAAAACTTTGGAGAGCTTTAACAAACCTTCCATTTAGTGTTACATATCATAATGTATCATAGGATATCTTGTGCTATTAGAAACAAAATAAATCAATTTTAAATTTATGAATTAACAAAAATCTACTTATATAGCATGATGTTTTGAAATAAGTTTACATTATGGAATAGTTATATTAAGCAAATTAATGAATAAATTATTTCACACAAATTTTGTATAAGAAAAGTGAAACCAAAAAAAAATTTAAAAAAAAGAGAAGTGAAACCTATGTTTTATTAGCACTGCAAAAATTCAACTTCTGATAGCACTGTTGTATCCTTTGGCTAAAATCTTCTAACCCCTCCTCCATTGTCTTCTCTGTTTTACTCCTCTCCACAGGAAGTCTGAGTTTTGTATCTGGGTTCCATATACAAATGTGGTCATGGTGAATTAGTCTTTCTTTGCCATATATATTTCACTTAGCATAATACTGTCCAAGCACATCTGTAATTAGGCAATAACAATGAAATTGTGATAACCGATCTTCAGAAACCTCATAGCTTATAATAAAGAATTTTTCTTTCCACACATCTTTAAATATTTCAGCCAAAATTGTCTCCCTATTTCCCGTCATAGTCAGTCAATACAGCAGATAACTCACAGAAAACATAAGAATGAATTTGCATTATTTTAACTTACAGCATTAATTAATAAATATTGAACACAATTATCATGACTTCTTTTCCTCAACAAGATGCAATATGAACAGATCACTGTACATCTTTGTATCAATGTAGCAATATACTGTTTATAAATTCAGACAGATAGCAAATGGAGGGAGAGTGGACAAAGCCAAAAGGAAGTCTCCTGTGAACTAATATTTGCACAGTCCACTGGTAACAAGAGTTCAGTATCACTGTCTCTGCAGGGGAATTTTCAAAGAGCTCAACAATTCTGTTCTTTCACCAGTGTCTCCATAACACTGAACTGATATGGAGTTTGGTGTTTTGATTTGCTGATGTACCTATGAATTACATAAACAATAGTCAATCTTTGTCTTCTCCATTTTTAAGAAATGAAGTGTTTTCTTTGTAGCCTTATTCTCTCCTGGGTGTTGTCTTTGGCTGTAAGAAAATCTTACAAATTCTTAATCCTATCAACAATTAGACTCTCTCTCTCTCTCTCTCTCTCTCTCTCTCTCTCTCGCTCTCGCTCTCGCTCTCTCTCGCTCTCTCGCTCTCTCTCTCTCCTTTCCTTCTTGAGATTGATGTTAGTTAGACTAATGAAAATAGTCCTTGTATTTAGACTCCTAGGCCTGCATCAGACGCCAATATGTTCATAAAAACATAAAACAACTATCTGTGAAGAATTTCTGTATTACACAAAGTCCAGCTTCTGTTTGTATTTTATTTATTATCATCATCAACATTGTTGTGTATGTATATATGTAGAGGTGCCCTCATGCTATAGTGAACATGTGAATATCAGAAGACAAGCTTCGGGAACTAGTTCTTATCTTCAATTTAGGGTGTTATACAATGTATTCCTGCCCTGTTGGCCAATGAGCCTCACTGACTTATGAGTGTTTAAAAATTCTTCTGTTTCCACCTTACATTTAATTGTAGGACAGCTGATATTATAGATGTGTGTTATACTACATCTGACCTTTTTATATTGTCTAAACATCAATCTTAGATCACAAGATTTGCAAGAAAAATCCTTTTACCTGTTGAGCCATCCCATTAGCTCCAGCATATTCAACTCATCTACTAGTGCATATAGGGTTGAGTGTTAAAAATAACTCTTTATCTTAAAGAATACTCTTCTCACAAAGGAAATACAGAGAATCATCAGGTCATACTTCAAAAACATGTACTCCACAAAATTGAAAATTTTAAAGGAAATGGACAATTTTCTGGATAAATATCACTTACCAAAATTAAATAAAGACCAGATAACCAAATTAAATATATCTATAACTGCTAAGAAAATAGAAACTGTCATCAAAATCTCCCAAACAAAAAAAAAAGAAAGAAAGAAAACAGGCCAGATGGTTTCAGCTCAGAATTCTACAAGATTTTCAAAGAAGAACTAATACCAATAATTGTTCCACATAATAGAAACAGAAGAAATATTGCCAAACTCTTTTGATGAGGCTACAATTTCCCTAATACTAAAACCACACAAATACATTACTAATAAGAGATCTACAGAACAATCTCAATAAAATACTAGCAAACTGAATATATCAGAAAAATTATCTATCATGATTAATTGGGCTTCATCCTAGAGATGCAGGGATGAGTCAACATACAAAATAATGCAATATATAAACAAACTGTAAGTAAAATACATGATTATCTGATCAGATGCTCAAAAAAAAAAACTTTGACAAAATACAGCATCACTTCATGATAAAGGTCAAGGAGAGAGTAGGGATACAAAAAACATACCTAAACATAATCAAGACAATATATAACAAACTAACAGCCAACATCAAATGAAATGAAGAAAAACTCAAAGCAATGCTACTGAAACGAGAAATAAGACAAGGTTGTCTACTCTCTCCATATCTATTCAATATAGTACTTTAGGTTCTAGTTAGAGCAATAAGACAACAAAAGGAGATCAAGGAAATACCAATCAAAAAAAAAAAAAAGTCAGACTATCACTATTGGATGATGATGTGATAGTTTACATAAGTAATCCCAAAAATTCTAGCAAGGAACTTCTACATTTCATAAATATCTTCAGTAATGTAGCAGGATACAAGATTTACTCAAAAAATTAGTAACCCTCCTTTATACAGATGATAAATGGGCTGAGAAAAAAATCAGAGAAACGTTACCCTTCACAATAGATACAAATAGCATAAAATATCTTGGAGTAACTCTAACCAAACAAGTGAAAGACCTATATGACAAAAACTTTAAGTCTTTGAAGAAGAAAATTAAATAAGACAACAGAAACTATAAAGATCTCCCATGCTCTTTGGTAGGTAAAATTAAAATAGTAAAAATGGCAATCTTACCAAAAGCAAACTATAGCTTCAATGCAATGCCCATCAAATCTGAACAAAATTCTTCATAGAGCTCAAAAAAGAACACTCAACTTTATATGGAAAAGTAAAAAACCTAGGATAGCCAAAACAATCTTGTAAAATAAAGAAATATCTGGAGGCATCATAATCCCTGACTTCAAACTCTACTACAGAACTACTGAAAACAATCTGATATTAGCATAAAATAGACAAGAAGACCAATGAAACAAAATTGAAGATCTGGATATCATTCTACACACCTATGAAAATATCAAATGAAAAAAGAAAGCATATTCAACAAATGTTGCTGGCACAACTGGATATCAACAGTAAAAGAATGAAAATAGACCCATATCTATCACCATGCACAAAACTCAAGTCAAATGGATCAAAGACTTCAACATAAAACCAAACACACTCAACCTCATAGAAGAGAAAGTGGTAGGTACACTTGAACACATTGGCACAAGAGAACACTTCCTAAATATAACACCAGTAGCACAAGGCACTGAGAGGAACAATTAATAAACAGCACCTCCTGAAACCGAGAAGCTTCGATAAAGCAAAAGACATGGTCAAGAAGACAAAATGACAGCCTACAGAATGGGAAAAAGATCTTTACTAACCCCACATAAGACAAGGGTCTGATCTCCAAAATATACAAAGAACTCAAGAAATTGGTCATCAAAACAACAAGTAATCCAGAAACAAAACAAAAGGATATGAACCTAAACAGAGAACTCTCAACAGAGGAATCTAAAATGGCTGAAAGACACTTAAGGAAATGTTTCAACATTCTTTGCCATCAGAGAAATGCAAATCAAAACAACTCTGAGATTCCATCTTACGCCTGTAAGAATGTCCAAGATCAAAAACATTGATGACAACTTATGCTGGAGAGGATATGGTTTAAAGAGAACGAACACACCTCCATTGTTGTTGGAAGTGCAAATTTGTACAACCACTTTGGAAATCAGTATGGTGATTTCTCAGATAATTAGGAAACAGCCTTTCTCAAGACCCAGCAATACCACTTTTGGGTATATAATATACCCAAAGCAGGCTGAATCCTTCCACAAGAACATGTGCTCAATTATGTTCATAATAGCAGCATTATTTGTCATAGCCAGAACATGGAAACAACCTAAATGTCCCTCAACTGAAGAATAGATAAAGATGTGGTACATTTACACAATGGAGCAATATACAATTGGAAAAATGACATCTCAAAATTTGCAGAAACATGGATAGATCTAGAAAACATCTTATTGAATGAGGTAGCCCAAAACCCAAAAGACAAATATATTATGTATTTACTCATAAGTGGCTTTTAGACATAAATTAAAGAAAAATCAGCCTACATTTCAAAATCCTAGAGAACCTAGAACACAAAGAGGACCCTAAAAGAGACTTACATGAATCAAAACTACATGGGAAGTAGAAAAAGACAAGATCTCAAATAAATTGGGCACATGGGGATTGTGGAAAGGGGCAGAAGGAAAAGGGGGAGGAAGGGAGTGGAAAAAAAAACATATAGGTCAATAAAAGAAAATAAAAGATACTCTTTCTATTATACTTCCTTAAGTTTTTTTTCCTCCTAGTTATTAATACTTACTGTCTATAGATGGAGTGGTGGGCTGTGTCCCACCACCCAGCTAGATTTACCTAAAATAATTACACAGAAAATGTATTCTTTTAAACACTGCCTGGCCCATTATATTCAGCCTCTTATTGGCTAATTCTCACATCTGGATTAACCCATTCCTAATAATCTGTGTAGCACCAGAGATAGTGGCTTACCAGGAAGGATCTTAACCTGCATTCATCTTGGAGAGGAGAGCTATAGCGTCTGCCTGAGTCTGCTTCTTTCTCTCAGCATTCTGTTCTGTCTACTCCACCCACCTATGTGGCCAAACAGTTTCTTTATTAATTAACCAATAAAAGCAACACATAGAAAGAAGACCCACCTACATCAAATGTCACTTCTTTAGAGATTCATAGGGACTCTGTCTATAAAATTTTTAGTTTTAGTTTTAATTTACAGAAAACTTAGAAGCACACAATATATAAGAAATCACTAGTAAAAGTGAACAAAGATGTATTTATTGGTTAATTAGACAGTCAGGACAGTGTTTAAAGATTTTATCATACATTGGTAATAGTTTTTCTTCTTTATGTTTATCATATTCTGGAATCAGCTTTCCAAGACATTTTTGGTTCATTGTTATTTTCTATCCAATAAAAAAGTCACTAACAACATTTGCTATTCTTCCCTAATTCTTTGGGAGGTGTTTAATGTCCAACTAGTATGTTCATGCTTGTCTTAGTGTTGCCTAATAAACTGTGTTGAATATGCTTACAACATGGTGCTTGGCACTTTTCATCCATCCTTTTGAAGCTGCAGTTACTGGCTTCAAACATCTATGACTTGTTACCATATTTATCAGGCCAGTGGTAAATATTAGCAAGAGTAACAAGTATTCCCATTGATCTCTTCTTTTAAATTCATCATAGCATGAGTACTTCATTCCAATTTTGATTTCCTTGTATATCAACTGCAACATCATCTTCTAAAATCATAATATGTGGCAGATATACAAAGAACCCATGTCAGAAACAGGTAGAATGTAGGCACTGGTATTGGGATTGTTCTTCTTTATTCAAGCAATTTATAAGTCTGTCACTGAAAACAGAGATTCACTGCTTTCATAAGTGAATGAGATCAAGGATTTCAAGACAGGATTTTATGGAAGGGGTTTAAGAGATGGCCTTGGACACTGATTGTTGGAGGTACACAAAGTAAGAGATATCCAGTCTCCTTTGACAATGTCAGGGCTGTAGAGTCAAGGAAAAAGACACTTTCAAATGGCGTGAAAGAGCGCCAACATGTGGGTTCACATGTACAGACAAAGCTAAAAGCTTACATTTGACTGAAAAAAATTACTTCAGTACAACTATCATTCTTGAGGCCTGATCTTCAGTATTTTCACACACACAAAGAAATATGGTATCAATTAAGAGCCAGAGATGTTAAGTGTGTATAATCTAACTGCTACATCATCTTCTTCAGAGTAGGTTTATGGTATGGACTTGAATCCTTGAGCTTCTTAGTATATTCTTCATTCATTTGATTGAGTTGACAGCTACAAAGTACAAATAGAAATAGAAGGATTCGAACCCAGAGAGCACTAAAAAGGCCCTGATGACCCTATCTTGACTAGACCTATATGCAAAAGACCTTAGCAAATGCTGAGAGAGCAGTTCAAAGAGTGTTGAGTTTTATTTCTTGGCACTACTGTTCAAGACACCATAGACTGAGCCCAAAATAGCAGGTATTTCTTGAATTTTAGTTTTATAAACTAGAAGTATGAAACAAGAATTTTACTAGGCTCACATTCTTATTTCAAGATCTGAGAAAATGATTTTTCTTCTTACTGCTAACATCTGGTGATTACAGTCCACTGTTGTTATCATGTGGCCTATAGAAACTTCCTAAAAACTTCTGCTGTGGTGTCATTTGATCCTCTTTCTCTTCATTCTGTATGTTACAGTATCGCTTTTGTTTTCAAAAATGAGTCATACTAGATTTAGAGATTCATAACCGTATTTCTTTAGTTACATATTTAAAGGGCGTTATTTGTAAATACCACATTTTAGGATTCTAGGTAGACAAACATTTGGGAGAACTAAAGCTGAGAAAGTCAATTGAGCATGGCACTCTAGTCTCACTGCTCCAGTTGATCACCATGACTGGCTGTGCTTGTTGGTATATGAGTGGAAGAAATTCATTTCCACTAAGAAACCAAATAATATTTATTTCATAAAAAAAAAACTTCCTTTGAGGTCATACTCACTTTGATACTCGGACATCTGTTATATCTCAATTTTCTTTACAAAAGTTTCAGCAAAATCCCACTTTAAGCTTATATTTTCAACAAATAATAAATATGATCATAACAAAAAACAAGTAGTCTATGTAAAGTGACAGCCAAATAACCATAGAAGTTGTGGATTGTATAAACTAGAATCAAAAAAGTCTGGAAAGAAATTATATTCATGACCCTGTGAATAGACTAAAAACTCATTAAATTATATGCATTTCATAATAAATTTGTTCATGTGGAATTTTATATATCTGTTTTAACAGTTGTGTAAGACTTTTCAGCTAAGATGAGGTTGATAAAAGGTTGTTTCCTCTAGAACAAACCGGCTTTAAAATACAGTTCACAGATTTAAAAGTGTAATTTTAAAGCTAACTTTAAAACATCTATATACAAGAATTTTAAAAATTATGTATTTCGTTTTTTGAGATTATAATAAAATTACATTATTTCACCCTCCCATTCCTTTCTCCAAAAATACCCCTGAACTGCTACTTTCTCTCTTTCAAATTCCTGACTTCTTTTTTCACCAATGTTTTTTTGCATATATATTTATATACATATAAAACATATATATGTATATATATCTTTGTATGTATATATAAAATATGTTTCACCTGAGGAAAAAAAGATTTCTGTCTATTATTGAATTTGGGTTCATTCTTACAGTCCTAAATAACTAAGATCAAACAATTAGTATTTATCTTATGAATATTGTAAAATGGATTTATGTTAAATACAACCAAAATTAAATTATAGTTAAGCTTCTCCATCATGAAATATGCATATATGTGTTTATGTACATCTGACATATTTTACATTACAAAATGAAGATTTTTTTCCCTTTGAAATTATTAAAAATAAGTGACTTAGTCTTCACATGACTTAGACTGAATCTAACCAATATTTAGTTCAGTGTCATACAGACAGCAGAGGGCATTGCTTTTGGTTGTAAAGCTGTAATATCTCTCTAGTTCATCTAGTGAACATAGAGATGCCAGCTAATGAAACAAGTACCAATAACTGTCCAGTGTGTCTGTAGTCCTTGGTACAGAAATGATAAGGATATGTTGGGTCATGAAAGGAAAGCACAAAAAATCATGGTGTGATAGGCACGTAGCCCTTGAGAACATAACAGACATTGTAATTGTTTTCAATTTCACATTCTCAACGTAAATGAATTGCATTACTGAACTAAACAAGTAATTATTTTCCAGTGCTGATCTTGATATTAGATGTTATATCTGAGAGAGTTAACCACTGTTCTTAATCTTTTCTTCATTAAGAGATGTTACAGAATTCAAGAGAAAATTGCCATTTGGAATGTTTAATTTTTTTTTTTTTGCCATGGAAGTGAGAAATTGAGAATAGTAGAGAAACAGAACACTTAAGAAAAATGAAAATGAATTTAAAATGGCTATACTTTTAAATTTAAAATTTAAAATGATGATACGTTTGCTTACTACCAAAGAAAAATATTCAAACAGCAACAATTTAAATATTAACTCAAGTGTTTAGTCAGTTTATCCCTTAACATGTCTGCAAAGGCCTTTTAGCTCTAGGTACCATTTTTGAAAAATGAATAAAGTTTTTATATTAGGTCTCTACTTAAAATTTTACAATTATATCTCTCATCAATAACAATTGTCTTACTTTACCAATTGTGGTTTGACTTAGAGTAGTTTTCTTTAAAAATTTGATATAATAGCTGCATATTGTAACATAGATACCATCTGTATACATAACTCATTCCACAATGGCCACACAGGCATCAGCTTCCACATATCCTGTGTACATTTACTCTGTATGATTCTCACAGCAGGACAATACAAGAATAATATAGGATAAATAGAGTTGAATATATCAAGGACAGCATCAATGTATTTATTGAAAATAGGTACTGATAAAATGAATGTAACTAAATTTAATTTTTCTTGGTCATATACTAACTTTTATATTTTAAACATTATTGCCTTTATTGTTTGAGATTATAAAATAATTACATGATTTATCCCTTCCCTTGCTCCTTCAAAACCCTCTAATATATACCTCCTTACACCCCTTCATAAATATAACACATAAAAACAAATTATTCAGATGTTATAATGCAATTGGTATGTATATTTTCAGGGTTGACCATTTGGTATTAGATAATCAATTAATGAATGGTTCTCCAGGGAATGGCTTTTTCTCCCTCTCAACATTTCTTAGTTGTTAGTAGGTTTTAACTTTATGTATATGTATGTATAAGTATGTATTATATGATGTGTTTGTGTGTATGTGTGTGTTTGTGCATGATATGTCTTTGAATGTCTGTGTGTATATGTGCATATGTGTGAGTGAGTATGTGTATGGTTTGTGTGCATGTGTGCATGTATGTTTATTGTGTGTATGTATGTTTAGTGTATTTGTATTTCTGAGTGTGTATACTTGTGATGTGTTTGCATGATTGTATGTGCAGAGTATGTATGTATTGCACGAATGTATTGCATGAATGTATGCATGAATGTATTGCATGAATGTATGTGTAGAGTAAGTGTAAGTATTGTGTGTATTTGGTGTATGTGTATCTATGTGTGTGTATGTGGTATGTTTACCTGAATGTGTGTGATATGTCTGTTTGTCTTTGTATATGTGAATATGTGTGTGTTGTGTATTGTATATTAGTGTATATGTGGTTTATGAGGATAGTATGTGTGCATGTATGTCTGTTTTGCACATCTGTAAGTGTGTGTGTGTGTGCGTGTATGTGTGTGTGTGTGTGTGTGCGTGCGTGCATGTGTGTGTGTGTATGTGTTTGCGCATATGAGTACTGGTACCCACAGAGGCTATAGGTACAGGATCTCTCTCAAAATGAGTACTGGGAAAAAGTTCAGTTCCTCTGCAGGAGAAGGAATTGAGCTAAACTCCTGATGAATCTTTCCCGCATCTTGGACTTTGAAGTTTAATCTATACTTTTGCAGTAAGAAGGGATTTGACAGACAAAAATTTGCCTTGATCCTAAATTCTTATCATTCTCTTTGAGAAATATATTCATTTTTGTTCACAATAATGTCAAAACATGGTCTGGTTTAAATTTTATTCTTAAAATAAAGGTGCAGTTCAGTCTGGTACAAAACACACCTTCCTTTTGTGTTGTGTGTAGAGATTTGGCAGTTCCCAACACACAGAAGCTCCTTCCAACAATGAATGTGTTGGCATAAACATAACTATATGAATTCTTTATATTTCAAAGTAGACCTTGTTTTAATCTCCAAACAGAAGTGAGCTTGCCAGTCCCACAAGAGAAGTGAAGTTCCTAGGCATAGATACAATATTTCACTTTAAAAATTTATGACATCCTTCCAGAAGAGTTCACAGGCCTCTCTGGGATACTAAACATTTTTAATAGGCTTGAGGTTAAAGTAAAGAGGTCTAAAATCACATTTTTGCCATTTTTTTGCCTATCCTAATTCAAACATCTCCATCTCTTGTACTCCTCAGAAAAGTAGCTCTTCTCAGTATGTATAAATATTAATAGACTATCTTAAATGGTGTAGACAGAAGACATGTCAGTTTCCAATCATATGTACCTTTTTTGTCTTTCCATAGTAGGGACTGCTTAACTCAAAACTATACCATAGCCAGATAT
>NC_022020.1:10269750-10273906 GCF_000317375.1 Microtus ochrogaster
CCTGCCCTTCCTACCTTTACCCTGCTGGCTGAACATCAGGGGCATGATGAGAAGTGTTCAAGCAAGCAGGGGAGCAGAAGCCTGAGCATGCCTGCCACCTTGTGGCACCTTGCTGAAGGAAGACAACCCTCCCTGCCAAGAACCCATGTGTGCTTCTGAGGTTACTCCTCTCCTGAGCAGAAGTCTGGCAGTAGATAGCGTGGTTTGCAATGAGTGGTCCTCAAGATGCCAATTATCTGAGTGCATTTCTTCTGCAGAGTATTTGGCCTGCGAGAAACCCCAGGAAGTGAGCACACTGAAGAAAAGCTCAGATGCTCAGAGTACACCCTCTGTAAGAAAGGACAGGGAGACACCTCAGGATATGAGCACCTCTGAAACCCATGTCACTTAAAGATCTTCTCTTCAGACAACATCCAAGAAGAACTTAAAAGGTGTCCTTCCTGAAGATGTCAGTGCAGCCTCTGCCAGCAGTCTGTCAAAAGGCTGGAAGAGGATTAAGAAGAGAATTGGAAATTGTGTGAGATTTCTGTGCTGCTGTCTGCCACTCTCAGGAAAAAATCATGTTTCTCAGAAGTAAGAGGCACCACTGGAAGGAGAGAGCATTGTAGGTACACACACACACACACACACACACACACACACACAGCCAAATGGGGTGCCCAAGATGCACGTCATTGTTTATTAATCTACATGTTTTCTAATGTCCTTTGCGACCATCACATGATAGTGTAGGTAAATTGGGAAATCTTATTTCAAAAGGAAATCTACAAAACAGCCCCACCACCTTTAACCCAAAATTCTAAGCTAAATTAGACAGTAGTGATTGAGAAATAGAGGCTGTAGAGGCAGCCAGAATTAGTGTTGGCTAAAGCAAGAAAGAATTATATGGGATCAAAGGCCAAGGGAAGAAAACTAAAAGACCAGGAAAGAGTATGAGAAGAAGCCACCAGAAAACAGATTGTGCAGAAGGATATAAGAGTCAAGACTCTGAAGTATATAATTCAACGTTCTTAAGACTGTGCCTTCCATATGTCATTATTATTTTACATATTTAGTCACTGTAGAGGATGAGACATTGGGATTACAGTTTTCTTTGTGTGACTGAAATAACCAAATTGGGAGCCATGCAGGAAATCCAGATGACATAGTGTCTGTCGTGTACTTCAACAGAGAAGTCCAGCACAGGAGATGGTAAGCCTTCATCTACCACTGGGTTCTCCACACAAAACCATTGTTAATAAAAGGTATGTCCAATGGCTGACCTTCAATAGCATCCTTCTCAGAGTGCAGCCCTGTTTCAAAATCCACCCAAAGATGCCATTGGATGAGAAGCCCCAATGGGCAGGTTTTCCATGACATACAACAACAATTCTCATTCATCTGTCTTTCTCTTCAAGGTCAAGTCCAAGGGAGATGTTTTTTCACACTGGACAGAGGTGAATCTCCTCCTTCCTCATGTCTTCTCCCTGCTGATGTGTTTGCAGGATGCCTGTATCCATTTCTCTCTTTTCACGGGAGACACTCCCACTGCATGCTGGTTCAGTTCAGCTGTTGGTGAAGGGGCTCTTACTGTGGGGTGCTTGTCAGAACCATATTTGTCTCCTAACAGGAAAGTGACAACAAGCAGCAAGGAAATGGATATCACTGTGGATGAAATTTTGGGATGTTGCTCCAGTTTGCAAGGTGTGTATTGCTTGATTGTCCAGATACTGGTGTACAGTGGACACATGACTTATTCCACAGTCTTGGAACTACTTTTTGGTTCGATCCCACATCATGGGTCAGAGGATCTGACCTACACAGAAACTTGGGACTATTGATTAGAAGCATTCTGCTAGGATCCTCTTTTGAAAGTTGCATTGGTGTTGTCATGGACACTATCCATGTACAACCAATGATGTAACAAAGAGTGGCAACTCAGAAGGGACTGAATGCCAGGGCTTCTCTGTGGGTCTCAGGGCTGAAGGTAGCACTGAGAACACTGATTTTCATTCTGTTTTATTAGAGAGGTATCTATGATGTGGTTTATCCTTAACACTGATCCACAGAAAGATAAGCATGAGGCTGCCAGAGTTAACCGTTTTCAACTCCAGGGACATGGTCATTAAGCTCAAGATGCAGAGGAACAAAGTTAAGAGGACACACAACAGAGTCATGGATTCAGAGTGATCGTGATATAAATTGTGTCAAGTAGCTCATCTTTCCTTCTATCCCTAGCTGTTATGGAAGAACAGTTTGTGTATAACAGGTGAACATCATCTTACTCCTGTATGGAAGAACAATCACTGCAACTGGCAAGATGCTTAGTCTGTACTGGGTTGAAGAACCATGAGAACCAGAGTGCACACAGCCTTGCAGGGAAAACCAGTCTGGAGTGGCAGGCCTTCTTGTTTATGTGGTCATACCTGCTCTGCATCAGTGGTGATCACTAAGGCAAGTATCATTCGTGATATACTTTACTGAATGCAGTGCCTGGGAAAGGGAGACTTGGGTGCTATAGCCAGGTCAGTGAAACCCAGGAGATACAAGCGATGAGAATCATGGGCTCCAGACTCACATGACAGACTCTGCAAAGGCAAATCTCAAAATGATCAGTTGTGGTGTTTATTGTGACATTTGCCTTTGGACTAACGAGGACTTTCCCTGATACTAAAGCAAGTATCTATCTTTAGCATTTTATCTGAGAGAACAAAAGTCAGGTGAGTTCTAGACCCCCACTTCCATCACTTCCCTCCTTTACCACCTCCATGTTGGATGAAGCAGGGGCAGGGTCCATGATTACCAGCCACTTGTAGGAATAACTCCACACGCTTCATCCCAAAGCTGTCCACAGGTGTCCTCCTCACAGAGCACAAGACTGAGTCCTTAGATGCTCTTTTGGACATAACAGATTTGGTTGGCACAATGATTAATTACACCCACCGGCCACTTGACACAGCTGTGATGAGCAGTTTGCTACAGGTGGGTCACATGGAGTTTCCCAAGTCAACTCCAGATGTCTCATTGGTCACCCTTTCTCTCCTATTATCTGCAGGTTCTTTGGGACATCATCTTTTGTGGAAGCTCATTTTCACCAAGTATGTATCCTGTCTAATGTAGACAAGAGAAAGTGAGATGAGGTGCAGGAAGCAGAGTGCCTATGTTTAGACATGCTGGTGGGAAAATGCTTTTCCTCTTTTGATTCCAGAGTCTGATATCTGAAAAGTTGCAGAGAAATCATTCCCAATCCTCTGATGCCCCTGATGAAATCCTAATGATGTTGGCCTGGGGAAGGTCACCTTGGACAACAATGAGCATTAAACCTACGTCTTTAATCCCTGAATTTCATAAAGTAAACCTGCCATTATCTGCCAAAACCACAGTTCTTGTGCCTGTGGATGTGGAACTCTCAGCCAGTTTCCCCATCAATCTACAATATTCCTTCTCTTGTAGGCACCTGGCCACATCCTGAATCATGTCCCAGAGGATTCCTAACCTGAGGACTTGCACACTCAGCCCTGGTGTCAGTGTTGAAAAAGGTCATCTCCGAGTTCGGGAAAGCTCAGAAGTTCTACACAGCTTCAGAAGGACATCCTGTGCAGAGCAGTGAGATGGCTCATGTTCTATCATCCAGCTTCAGAACCTGCTCCAATTGTCATCAAGATCTGAGGATAACAGAAGGATCCCCTAGGAAAGCCATCCAATGTATGTTACCTTAAATCTCCAGCATATATTCATGCTGTGTATTTTTGGATAGTGTATAAATGTTACCTATGTCTCTCTTTCCTCAGAGATGACCCTGGAAAACTACTTGAGCAGAGAAAGAACATGCCACTATAGAGCCTTGGGACACACAAGTGCATGTGTGCACAGCCTCTAAACTGGAGTTCCTGAAAAAGGCAGTTTCCTTGGAGCTTCTCTGTCAGGCCACCAATAACATGATGATTGTACACTTGATGTCAGTCACGTAGACTGTTTCCTACTGGTATTGGATAGAGACAATACACAAACAACAAATACCAAAGTACCAAAGTAGGTTTCCTGCTGAATTTACACCAATTGGCAAAGAGAACATTTTCTTTATCTAAAGAACGTTAAACTCTCAGTGACCCCTGTCCTCCACTCTTGTCACTCTTGTTTAGCTGACAGATCTTTTCTCAGATAGACTTGAAATATG
>NC_022020.1:10274140-10275604 GCF_000317375.1 Microtus ochrogaster
GGATTTTATCAGGCCACCTTTGGAAATCAAGGCAGAGAAAATGATCTGTCCACAAAAGTCTGCAAAT
This sequence comes from Microtus ochrogaster, assembly GCF_000317375.1. Classification (NCBI taxonomy): domain Eukaryota; kingdom Metazoa; phylum Chordata; class Mammalia; order Rodentia; family Cricetidae; genus Microtus; species Microtus ochrogaster. The sequence goes on from NC_022020.1 coordinate 10,274,208, forward strand.
ATGCAAAGGCAAACAATAAGGAACCATTAGAAACCTGAACAAAAATTCAACTATTACAGCTGACCCCCATTTAAACACTACAAAATTCATGTAAGAGATGCAGAAGAGATCCACATAAGTTTCAGCCTCTTAAGGAAGAAGAAAGACACAGCACAGAAGATGAACTCTGGCCACACGAGTTTTAATGACATTAGCCAAGAAAATACAGACTGAGGGAGACTGTATTGTAGGACATTGAGAGAAAGCCTGGACACTGTTGTCACAGCCCAGCAGACAACAAATACCTGTTCTAAGACAAGATGATGGTTCAGTGCTATGCAGCAGGAAGGAGTGTCCAGGCTGACAACCACATGTGTTCTGCTCACCACTCTTACACCTATGGGACCCTCAGCGTTACTGCGTGAAGATATGGTAAAGAAGCAGAATGAAGACTCTCCAAAGCTGGGGGCTCATTTCCCCCTCTGACAGTCAACTATACTCTTGACTCTAAACACCCCAGTCCAGGAGAAGAGGGATGCTGAGCATAGCACAGAAGTAAGACTTGCTTGAGCTCATGTGTCTCCATGCTGCTGCTACAGGCCAGAGAGCCTAGCGTTGCACACTCCCCAGCACTGCTCCACTCTCAGTGCTAGATGTCAATCCATGCAGAACACACCCTCTTGCTTCCCCACAAAAAATACAAGGTATCAGTCTGTGCTGGAAACCTCACATATATCTCAAAACAGCTAGATGCCAGACCCTGATGGACATCCACAGCCACAATCCACATATCCATTTAGATATCATCCCTTACCTGACACTTTTCTTACCCGTACACTCATATATTGTCACCCATATACATTAATATGGGAGTTCAGGATGTTCCTTCTCCCAACAACTCCCACACCAGTAGTAGCAAAGATCCTTCACAAATGTTCCCTCCCATCTGCTGTGCTAAACAGCATTGCTAGTAATTGGCACTGCTTGAGATGTCTGCCACCATCTCAATGAATTGGGTGGTATTAGAACCAGCAGGATACCACTCCTTGAACAGCCCTATGTGATTTCTTCCATATCAAGCCTTGCGAGAACCAAACCACGAAGCCCTAAACATACTGTATATCAAATTCAACTAGAACACCCTTCCGCACCAACTACAAGTCACTTCTTAGTGCTACTCGACAGAAATTGCACCCCTTAGTCACTTGGTCAGAGAGTGTGCTGCATAGTCCATGATAACTTCCCATGGATTGTAGATTACAATGTAGTTTAGTTTGCAGCAGTGAAAGTGGGGTGAATGGTTAGGAGTTCGTCAGGGACTGACATCAAGGAGCACATTTAGGACTCGAAATACAGAGAAGGCACATAAACAGGTTAGATATATAACAGTGTAGGAGATATAGACCAACAGGGCCTGA
>NC_022020.1:10276456-10278289 GCF_000317375.1 Microtus ochrogaster
AGAGGAGGCAGAAGGGGAGGTGGGAGAAAGGAGGAGAGAAGAGGGAGGGGAGGGGGAAAGGGGAGGAGAAGGAAGGAAAGGAGAGGGGAAGGGAGAGGAGGAGGGGGAGAATAGAGGAGGGGAGGAGAAGGGAGGAGATGAGTGGAGAGTAGAGGGGAAGAGACTGGAGGAGCAGAGAGTCGAGGAGAGGAGATGAGAGCAGAAGAGAGGAGAAGGGAAGAGAAGGTAGGAGAGGAGAGGGGACAAGAAGGAAGGAAATGAAAAGAGAAAGGAGGAGTGGGAGGAGAGGAGAGGGGAGGAGAGATTGGAGGGCAACAGAGTAGAAGAGAGTAGTGGGGAGGAGAAAAGTGGTGTGTGGAGGGGGTGATGTGAATAGAGGGGAGGTAAGGAGAAGGATGGAGATGCCAGGAGAGGGGAGTGGAGGAGAGGAAAGGGGGAGATGTGAGTGGAAAAGAGGGGTGGAGAGGGGAGGGGAGGGAATGGGGAAAGAGAATAGGAGAACAGAGGGGAGAGGAAAGGAGAAGATGGTGGAGGAGAGGAGAGGGAAGGAGAGTGTTGGAGAGGGGAGTGGAGGGGAGGAGACAAGAGCAGTTGGGAGGGGATGAAAGGAGAGGGGAGGAAAAAGGGAAAAGAGTTTAGGGGAGAAAAGAGGAGTAGGGCAGAGATGTGAGTGAAGGAGAAGAGAGGAGAGGGCAGGAGAGGAGATGGGAGGGGAGAGGAGCAGAGGAAAGAAAATGAGAGAAGAGGAGAGTAGAGGAAAGGAGAGGGAAGGGGATGGGAAGAGAGGAAAGGGAAGAAGAAGAAAGGGAAGGAGGGGAGAGGGGAGAAGAGGAGGGTAGAGGGGAGGAGAAGAGAGGGTAGTGGAGGAGAGATAAGATAGGGGACTAGAAAAGAGGGGAGAAGAGGAAGGAGTAGGTAGAGATATGAGTGGTGGAGAACAGAGGAGAGGGGAGGAGAGGAGAGGGAAGGGGTGAGAGGAGGGGAGGAAAGAAAGTGGAGGGAAGGGGAGGAGAGGAGGGAAACAAAAGAATCTCGGAACAAGAGAAAGAGATCTTGGTGTCAGGTACAGCAGGTATGCCCTCACCCATAGTCAAGGCCCCCCCAGATACAGGCCAGATTCTGATGCCAGGTTTTGCTCCATTTACCATTTCCTTACAACTAAAGTCTTCCACACAGGACTAAGTGTCATGCCATGTAAGATCTGCCAACTGGCATGTCCACCACCACCCAATACATGATTTGGAACAAGGTATTTCCAGAGTTCCCTATTCTATAGACACTAACACAGTAGATACATGGGTGGTGATATGTAAGTGAGGTATTTCCTACCTAACAACGAAACCACATATCAACAGAGTACATGCATCACAGACATGTACACACACACACACACACACTTGCATGCATGCTCACACACACACATGCATGAAAACACCAGCACATATCAGATTCTTTATGTTATCCTGCACAGAAAAATCTTGCATACACATCAATCTAACATAGTTTAGAATTTGCCCTCTCTCTCCCTCTCTTTTTTCTCTCTCTCTCTCTCACACACACACAAACACACACAAAGACACTATCATGCATGCATTCAAATATGCATACATGAATACACCAGTTCCTATTAAGTACTTGATGATATCTCCTCACAGAGAAATCTTAGATAAATTGGTAACTGGCTATTTCTTCAAAATATTTCCTGCCCTACACTGAAAGTCAGCTTGATTGAATATCAATTCCTGATAAGTACTCACAAAAATAAAACCAAACTGAGGGTGTAAAGCTGAGAGAATAAACACAGGGCTAGATGTCATGGCCTCTTTGTTTCTC